>NW_027526295.1:221031483-221155347 GCF_048455015.1 Haemaphysalis longicornis | reverse complement strand
AAGAAGCCCGTCGCACTGAACCATGATACATTTTGGAGGGAAGTCCGTAATAAAGATGTAAAAAAATTCGAAAACCCTTCCAAATGCATTTCATCAACACAGAAAATGTTATCTACGGTGTTCTATTATTGTGTTAAAAAGCCTGCGTGAGAAAATTTGAAGGTGCTTCAATCACCAGGACAACGCCATCCAGCCACCTCCCTTTCCATTGCTGTGGCTGCACTTGCAACGCGCGTATACAGAAAACTGACATTCTCAAGAAGAAACGCAATGAGCTCGCACGTGAAGTTGACGAGGCATTGTTTACAAACAAGACAGAGGATGCGTGCGTTACCATAGCCACGGCCAGTCTATGGCAGCCGCGTCGCAGCTTATGTTGCCCAAGCGTAACGTGATATTTTATGTAACTATTAATTATTATTGTTTTATTATAGAAAGATAATGGCCTGCTACGCAATCATTTTTTAGCTGATATCCCAAGGGCAATGATTTAACTGCATTTCTCGAGCTTGTGCAATGTTTCTACGAATATGTGCTCATTGACGAAGCTAAATTTAGTTGATAACGAAAACTGTGTCCTGCATGTTCTCGACCATCCTTTGCTTCTTACGTTCAAGCTAAAATTACTAATAATGACGAGCAATACGTCGCTGATACTGATATGCACTAAAGTGGCTATTTGAGGTTGTTGTTGAACGTAATTAGGGGACGACATCGCAGATGGCACACGGATCCACACAAAGGAAGAGATATAGACACTATATCTCTTCCTTTGTGTCCGTGTTCCAGCTGCGCTGTCGTCTCTTAATCTGATACTGATTGAATAAATCGCGAAATTGAGCTAAAAAATGTACGCATGACGCACGAATAATAGACGGAACTGGTAATCTGCTCCTTTGTATTCTTCGTAAGCTCCGTTTATATTTCTTGCTCTTCATTAAAAAAAAAAACCATGCGCCAACTCGCCCAACAGCAAGTATTATTCAATTATCGGAGAAACCAAGTCATAGTTGACAGAGGTGGTTTTCAGTAAGACCGGCCCATTTACGTCATTGAAGCTGGCATTGTTGAACGAAGGAGCGGAACCAACAATCATCAATAATGGGAAGGGCGCCAACTCGCCCAACAGCAAGTATTATTCAATTATCGGAGAAAGCAAGTCATAGTTGACAGAGGTGGTTTTCAGTAAGACCGGCCCATTTACGTCATTGAAGCTGGCATTGTTGAACGAAGGAGCGGAACCAACAATCATCAATAGTGGGAAGGGGTTGGTCGAGGACAGGATGAGGTCGTAAAGGAGGGGAGTACAAGAAGCCAGATAAAATTTCCGAATCCGCATAGACTTCCCCTCTACGGTGGAAGTAAAGCAGATAAAAGCAACGCTAACTTGTACCGTACTTTTTGTCAGACGCGCCCTGTTCCTCGCTTCCTCAAGCCTTTAGGACAGCATCCAATTTCTAATCCTGCGAGAAAAAACTGCGCTTTTTATTCCCTCCTGTTCGCGTACAAGCCGGCTGCTCCTCAACTTGGAGTCGTTTGCAAGAAAATTGAGTTGGCTGGAAATAGAGTCACCGGAACAATAAGCTCATCTTTTTCAAGCAGCTACAGACGGCACGAGCCATTTCTCATTGGGGCTTGCGAGACCGCCTGTAAGGATGCCGTTCATTCGCAGAGAAGGCTCATCTTTTGAACCCGAAAAAAGGCCGCCCTTACCTCCGCTCAACAAGAAGACCCCACCCTTTGAGCTCATTTTTCTTCACGACACTGCCTTTGACGTAAAAGCCGAGCTAGTCCCTCTGTCTACTCTCCGTAACGCTCTTTGTGTCCCCCAATGACGAAGGTAGAATTGAAAACAACGAACCGTACTAAAAGCATTACGGCAACGTAAGGGCTGAATACTCAGCTAACAATGTTTTGATATCGAAAAGAAAATTATACACATTAGGAAGGTCGACTTCTTTTGGAAAAGAGAAGGTTCACCGGAGTATTCTGGTTTGAGGATATGTACGGTGTATTCTTGTATATTGTTTTTAACATTTCTAAAGAGTGGCCCAGAGGCAATGTGCGTTAATGGCGGTCACTAATCGCATCTTCACAGGCCGCTGTCGGTAATATCGGCGTTACCTCGGCTTCGAGCGCTTCAGCGTGCACTGCCTATTAGGTCCTCTCGAGAAACGCTCACAATGCACAATCACAAAAAAAAAAGAACAGAGAGAGAGAGAGAGAGAGAGAGAGAGAGAGAGAGAGAGAGAGAGAGAGAGAGAGAGAGAGAGAGAGAGAGAGAGAGTAAAGTACCGAATACAGTGGCCATGGTCTTACCCTATGGTCTTACCCATAAAAAGATTGCTTCCGTCGGCTTTTGGCTCCGCTTCCTATCGGTGATATTGCTAAGTCCTCGTGCCTTATATAAGCGCTTTGCGTAAGCGCACCTCCCGTATTGGCTTTGACAAAGATGTTACATTTATTAATTCTCAGCATGGGTTCATGTCCGTCCTACACCCCTAAAACTGGGCCGCATGGTTTGATTTCTGACCAAGCTCCATTCTTTGTCGTCGTTGTTGACACAGCCGAGTACCGGGTGACAAGGGTAGCCGCGATTCGGTATCCTCGTGCATTCTTTGGGCTGTCCCATTCGCTGCCGCCGCGGGATAGTAAAGGTTAACCACTGCTTTCTCTGACCAGATCGCAGGTTTTCTTTCTCTGACCGCTAATTTCCCTTTTTTCATTACCCAAGGGGGAGGAGCAAAAAACGAAAGGTTACTTGGCGCAAAACAAGGAGCGCCCACTACTGCTTATCACGGCACGGGGCATTTATTACAAGCTTGGGAGAACGTTCTAATTCTATACTCCAGTACGGGTATAAGCCAGAAGGTGCGCTGTATTGAAAATGTAATGACATCAGATTGCAATTCAACAAAGTGCAAAACATTTCGAATAGCGCACCACGGAGTAGTTCGAGACAAGCGATGCCAACGGTGCAGCACAATACTAAAACTGAACAATTTGCCGAAAAAAAGTGTTTATGATTGTGATGAGATAAAAAGACGGAGAGACTGAGGGAACTCTATTTTGAAACATGTGTCGAAAGGACTGCTCGGCTTCATGGTTTGGATACGGGGACTCGTCTATAGTCCTGGAGTTTTTTTTTATGTGGTTCACAAGCGTGGTCCAATAAAGCTCTTCAAGCTCCTTAGGGGGTGTGAGCCATGCCTCCCTGCAAGGATCTTGTGGCAGGTATTGGTTGCACGGAATTTATCAATGTGGTTTGTATGTTTGGGCATGTCCTGAGGGTGTGTTCATTGTTGGGTTATTTGCCGCAGTGTCAGCATTTTGGTGTGCCTGGAAACCCTTCTATGCAGTGTTGTATGTGTTGTGCTGGTAGCGTGCCGCTTTGTGCTCGTCGAATGAGGACAGCGTCAGGGCGGGCGAATTTTCTGGGGTAGGGGAAGGTGGTTCTCTGATCTCTGACGTCCCGTAAGTACTTTCTACGAGAGTGATCCGTTTCTTGGCGGTGCTTTTTGGGTCATAGAAGCGAGGCCGGGGTACTGGGGTGCTAGGATCATGAAGAGCAGCTCGGGCTAAAGAGTGGGCTCTCTCATTGCCCTTTACACCTTCGTGTCAAGGGGCCCAGATCACACTAGTATGAGGCTCAGGGTGGTTGCGTGTCATGCTGGCGAGTGTGAAGTGCATGTGGGAGTACATATGATTTAATCGTAGATTTCGAATTGCAGATTTGCCACCGTGATGATGACTAGTTTTGTTTTATCTTGGGGTGCTTCTATGGCGTTGACAATAGGCTGAAGCTCCAGAGATGGCGACGGTGATGCCGGGGTGCACTTGGCTACTGGGGAGGGGAAGTCGGTATGAAAAGCTGTCGTTTCGATTTTGGTGTTTTGTTGTACGCAGCGTTGGTGTAAACGACCGTAGTTCTGGAGAGAATGCCTTCCTGTTGTAGCGGTTTGCCCTGTCAGTGCGACGATTTGCGTGGTCTGGGCCCATATTTTCGGGTATGGGCTTCAAGTTTATATTGGCTGTACATAACCATGGTGGCGGCTCTGGTGGGATGCGCTGAGCTGCGTGATGTTATGGCCTAGATCTAGGAGGAAGGACAGCGGCGGTGTGTGCGTCAGAAATGGCTTCGATGGTAACGAAATTTAATGACTTAACCAGGACAATCCCCCTCTTTGGGTATGTGCCCCGCAAGAATGCCCCCAGAAGTGAAGAATAATCGTAAGCATTAAAGTGTCGTCAGAAGAAGATCAAAAGGATATCGTTGCTTGGGACAGAGAAACTTTGATATCTTCCCCCCAAAATGCAAAGATGTTGCCGGCCCGAATTCTCAATGGATTGCTGGTGGATCATTTGTCAACCCTTCATTCCCATATCGTCATTGCTAGCGATGCCTCGCAAAGTGATGAGAAGGCTGGAGTCGGGACATTCTCACAGTCCCTCGATTGGTCCTTTTCAATTAGGTTACCTGATTACACACCTATTTTCCAGGCAATGATTTGGCTCTTCAAAAGTTTCAGCTTATTCACATGTTATTCTTTCTGACTCCCTTTCTGTGTGTTCGCATTAACGTCCGAAAAAGGTTCTTCAATTACCCGCACATTCCGGTCATTTGTTCCTCATCAGCTTTGTGAGGTTAGGATAGTGTGGGTTCCAGGACATGCAGGAATCTCATACAATGAAGTGGCTGATCCATTAGCCAGTATGTCCCTTGGTGGCCCTGTGATCATGCAATGTCCAAATGATAGCTTTCTATTGGGGGCGAGATTTAGACTTTTACAACTACTCCCTACTTATCGGCAAGACGCCCTTCTCTCTTCTCGAGATTATAGCCACCTCCGTCATGCAGGGAAGCCGATGTTTTGTGAATCAAGGCTATGCGAGGTAGCAATCACTAAACTTTGGTGAAAAATTCCTCCATTAAGTTTTTATCTTTATAAATCTGGTCTGGCTCCATCTCCCCAATGCCTTTTCTGCGACGAACTGGAAAATAAAGAACATTTCCTGTTTAATTGTTGCAGCTTTTCCCCAATGCGACGCAAGCATCTGGAGCCAACCTTTAGGCGCCTCCAACTTGTTGAATTGTTGAATTACTTGCGTCATGTGGAAATCCTGCATCATGTATACTTGATGCCAAATAAAGTCACTGTTATCATCATTATCATCACTTTGTCTTACCATTTGCTCAAAAATAGTCTTCTTTCTTTTTTCTAAGTGAAGCCATAAGCGATTTAAGAGATGACATCTTATAGTGCGTTGGTGGTATTGAATAACTTATTGCAAAGACTATTGATTTTAGTTCCTTACGTTGAACAGGTTGGGCAATATTGAGAAGCTGCAGATATTAGGATAATAAATATATTGAACCCAATTTCACCCAGTGTTCGATCTGCTCAAAGAGCGCAGCTGTGATCCTTTTCTGTAGGCTCGAACGTCAACTGGCGCTCGCCTGAAAGCGGCAGCGCCATCGCCGCGCTATTTCTACGGTTCGAGCAAAGGAATCGGCAGTTACACGTCAACATGGGAGGCTCCCTCCCCTCTCCCTCCGCAGGTAGAGAAATCCGACCCTGCGAGACGACTGCGCCCTCTATGAGCGGGTCTTGGAACCTGCCCCTACCACCGCGTGACGCACGACCAACAGCAGACTTACGAAAAGGCTTGACCTGCAACAATTCAACGGTTAAACCACATTGAATCATTTGCATTTCTATATAACTGTTTCCCAAAAATAATTGGCGTGCTCGAGAATCTCTTTTGTTATTGTACACGCTTTCAAATATCTCTGTTATGATTTTTTGGAACACACAAGCCCGTTAATAACTTCACCTTTTTTCTTCAAAGGGACATTTACATGACAATGCATGGTCTCATCTCCGTATCGTGCTATAATTTAAAGTATGTAAGCTCCGTTTTCAGCTTTTTGTTTTCAGCGAATTCAGTACAGCAAGCGAAGCGAGCACCAAACCCGAAAAGGAGGAGTCGTGCGTTTTTAGAGATGAAAAAAGAATAAATGTTACTTGTTACTGAGGGTATATAAATAATTACTTGGCGGATTCCTCTCCAGAAACTTGTGGGTTCCCTAAATAACTGAAAGGACAGCTTAAAACTTAGGTGGAGCTTACGAGCCATGGACCAAAGAGCGATAGGAGTAAACCTCGGGAATCTGAAGCGGACGTCCTGGATTAGGGCGAAAACTTGAGTAAAAGACATTCTAGCTTAAATTAGGACGAACTGGAGTTACGCTGGCCATAAAATGCGGAGCAGTGACAACCAGTCGACCACCGGGCTAGCAGATTGCCTACCGAGTGACGGCAATAAAAACAGGAGAAGACTAATGACTCCGTACAGGGGCGAAACCAGGAAATTTAGTAGAGAAAAATTGGCTGCGTATCTGCTCCTTTCGTTGCAAATGTCGTCAAAAGACGATAGTCTTTGAAGACACTTGCCAAGGAAATGCCCCCCTTTGCTTTCCCGCTCCCCTCTCATGCTGTGTCTGTTCCGTCGCACTCATGCAAAGGTAAACACACTAAAGCTTTTCGCAAGGCGATTTGAATTTACCGCGTTCCACTGATACAGCCCGGGTTCCTCGATGCCAGCGCTACAGTACGGCGGAGACGCGCGTGAATCTAGACGGCCGACTTCAAGGTTTATAGAACCGCGCTGCCATGCTCCACGTGCGTTCGAAGCAGAACGTGAAACCTAGCTAGTGGAACCTTTCTTTGCTGTTGCCGCGTGATTTCTTATATGCCACCAGGAGGTGGCTGTTTTCTGCAGTAGATGTAGAATATCATTTGCTATCGAAATACCAAGCAACCAGGATTTTTTTAATAAAGGAACACTGTAAATATCCCCTGTGTACTAATTTTCTGTCCTATATTTCCGTAATGTCTTGTTCTTGTTCAACAAAGTTGACAAGTATGAACATATAAACCGGGCTTAAACGTTTACATTTGGCTGTGAGTATATAAAACTATTGCGCAGCAAGCATTTTACTTTGGTCGGGTGGCTGAATCGAGTGGCATACGCCATCTAGCGGTGGAAAACGAGGAGGGGGCGCCCTTGGACCTCGTTATGTTGGTGGCCTTGCATAGCATATGGCGCTCGCGCATGGCCTGGCTCCACGGTGATGTGGACGCCCGCCCTACGCGGCAATGTTTTCGTGAGTCCATATCCCAGTACGTAGAAGTCCAGAAGCGCAAGGCATGCACTCCTGAGTGGCTGTCAAGGATAGAACCCTTGACTACGCCGGTGACCTAGAACTCCCGAAGAAGAAGCTGGGGAGCACGGGTACGCCGCAGGGCGCTGTGATCTCACCAACGCTGTTTAACATCGTCATGATCGGGGTTGCCCAGCGCTTGCACAGCATCCCGAGAGTCGGACACACCATATATGCAGACGACATCACGCTCTGGGTGTCCGGCGGCAGTGACGGCGAGATCGAGGCGTCCCTGCAGGAAGCCATCGATGCGGTCGAAGAACACCTGCTGGACACGGGGCTCACGTGCTCCCCGAGCAAGTCCGAGCTGCTGGTGATACCACCCAAGAAGAAGAGGAAGATGACGGAGAACGGGCCTGACATTAATCTACACACCAAGGACGGAACGATCATCCCGCGGGTGAAGACGCTGCGAGTCCTCGGACTGCAAGTGGACGCTCTCGGGCACAATGGTCAAACCATAAAGAGACTGGAGGTGAAGATCATGACGGCAGTGGGGCTGATCAAGAAGGTGGCCACGCGGCACGTGGGCATGCGCGAAAGCAACCTCCTGCGGCTGATACAAGCCTTCGCGGTCAGCCATGTGGCATACGTGGCGGCCTTCCACGACTGGTCGGCGGCGGAGAGCGGGATGCTGGACGCTCTGTTACGCAAGGCATACAAGTCGGCTTTAGGCCTCTATACTCACACGAGCACGACCCGGCTCCTAGAATTAGGGATACATAATACACTATGCGAGGTCGCAGAGGCGCAGCGCGTATCGCAGCTTGCTCGCCTAGAAACGACCAGAACAGGCAGAGCAATTCTCAACCGAGTAGGGCTGCTGCGGGGGGAAGGCGGTGGGGGCGGGGGCAGGGGGCCGACGGGGCTGCCATCGCCGCTGCGGTCGTCGTCCGGACGGTCGCTGCCGAGGGGGCTGCTCGGCCTCATGCACGTCCCGCCGATACCCCGGCACATAGATCCAGAAGTCAACGGGGAGCGTCGCCTTGCCAGGGCGAAGGCGCTCACGGCCGTGCACGCGGCCGACACGGACGCGTTCTACGTGGACGCGGCCACCTACCCGCACCGCAAGGGCACGTACGCTGTGGCCGTGGTCGCGGCGACCTCCGGGGAGCTGTACACGGCGGGCAGCGTACGGGCCCAGGACCCGAAGCAAGCGGAGGAGCTGGCCATTGCGCTGGCCCTCACAAACCCAAGGTGTGCCACCGTCCTGAGCGATTCGCGAGGGGCGGTGCTGAACTATGCCACGAACAGGGTGGGACCGTGCGCGCTCAGGGTGTGCGGGGCCCTGCCGCGGAGAACAATGCCGGTGACCATCAAGTGGTTTCCGGCGCACGTGGGCCCGGTCGGAACCGGAGCCAACCGCAACGAGGAGGCGGACCGAGCTGCGCGCGTGCTGACCAGACACGGCAGCGCGGCACCTGGCTCGCCTCCGAGGCCTGCGGGAGGCGAAGGGGAGGACGAGGGTGAAGGGGAAGAAGAAGACGAAGAAGAAGCTGAAACGGCGGTTCCAATCACCACCTACAGGGAGGTGCTCGAATGGTACAGGGAAGGCCGCAGGGTCTACCCGCCACCGCACCGTAATCTCAACCGCAGAGAGGCAGTGATCGTGCGACAGCTACAGGTGCGGGCAATCTGGACACCGGTGTTCGCTAAGCACGTGTGCCCCGAACTCTACCAATCGGACGCGTGTGTGTTGTGCGGGGGTGAGAGGGCCACCATGCAGCACATGCTGTGGGGTTGCGGACAACAACCAAGGCAAGAGACTACTAATACGGACGAAGTGACCGCGCTTCCACCGCGAATTGAGTGCGCGGTCATGAGTGCGGACTGTGAGTTACAGAAGATGGCTGTCCAGCTCGCGCTCGCGGCCATCGAAAGCCAGCGGCCGAAACCGACGCCTCCATCTCCCGCGAGGGGGGTGCGAGGTAATAGGCAGTAGGTTTGCCCCTACAACGGGGGCTTGAACGCAGGCCAATAAAGATGTTGTTTCTCTCTCTCTCTTGACTACGCTTAGGGAATTTTAGAGAGACATCAGCCTTCATATAGGTTGGTGGCTTGTCGCTCGAGTTGCTCATGTGAATAAGTTTGTTTCGGGTTTCTGTATTGTGTCGAAGATCGGCATTAAAGAAAAAAAAGAGTTACGGACAGACGGACAGACAGACAGACAGACAGACAGACAGACAGACAGACAGACAGACAGACAGACAGACAGACAGACAGACAGACAGACAGACAGACAGACCAACATTTCTGGGTTGAAGTAGCCCAAGAAAGACTATCGTCTTTAAAAATCATGCACTCCGTCTAACTATAGTGAACCAGTTCACTATAGTCTAACGACGACGATGGTTGAACGCGAAGCATTGTCGTGATGGATACTTTGGTTGGCCAAACAACACTGCGATTATGTGCTACTGTGGTGGTACGAACCACTTTTGTAGAAGGCCCACAGCAACTCTTTGTTGTGCACTCCGCAGGCTTAACGTTTGGGTTTGGGGTGTGCGGCGCGAATCGATACGTGCAGCTTGGTGTCCGCTTCGAACATGTCGAAATGGAGCAATGGGATAGACGCCGGCTTTAGAACCCGACGAACGCAGGTTCGATTCCGGCTACGGGAAGCGTTTTTAGATGCGACTGCATCTCATTCACTCGCCTTGTCCCTGCATCCGGCGCCGTCGGCGTTGTCGTCGGCGTCCGCCCCTCCCCAATTCTCCTCGCCGCGCCAGCTGCGCTCTCCGCCGCTAATCCCCTCTCCTCTCCGATAACGAACACTCTCGCGAGGGGAATTGGATTCGATTGGATTGGCTTGGCTTGGTTTGGATTGGATTGGATTAAAGTGGATTGTGCTGGATTGTGTTGCGTCATAGCCGCGGCAGACGCACTGGCGCTGGCGCGTCCCCTCACCGTTATGCGCGCTATAAAACGCGGTGCCTGCGCCGCTCCGCTCCATCATTCCAGCGCCGTTCCTCCGCTGTCCAACGCTGCAACGTGAACCCCCTATGCGTCGCATCTACACAAGGGTTCCCGCAAGGAGAGGTGGGAGTTTTTTATTTCACTTCAGCCACGATCATTCATTATTATCGTCCTAGAAAGTTGGCTTTTCTGCAGGGCGTATTGGAGCACAACGGCATCAGTGGGTCCACAAAAGCTTCGCTTTAAAACAGATTCGTACAGTCCAGGATGGCGTCTGTTAGAAGGATATGGGGAAGGTATTCGTCATGTTGGGGACATGAATATGCTGATGTGCGTGCGTGCGTAAAAGTGAGTGGAAAAGAAACATGGCCACCCCAGGAGGAACCCGAACCAGATCAACTTGCTTTCCTTTTATTTCTTTCTTTCCTTCTTCCTTTCGTTTTTCTTTCTTTGTTTCTTTCTTTCTTTCTTTCTTTGTTTCCTTCTTTCTTCACTTTCGTTCTTTCATTTCTCCTTCTTTCTTTCCTTCTTTCTTCTCGTTCGTTGTTTCATTTCTCTTTCTTTCTTTCTTTCTTCCTTTTTTCTTTCTTTCTTTATTTTTTTCTTTGCTTGTTGCTTTCCTTCTTCACTTTCGTTCGTTCATTCCTCTTTCTTTCTTTCTTTCTTTCTTTCCTTCTTTCTTCCCTTTCTTTCATTTTTATTTCTTACTTCCCTTCTTTCCTTCTTTCTTTCTTTCATTTCTTCCTTTCTTTCTTTCTTTCCTTCTTTCCTTCTTTCTTTCTTTCATTTCTTCCTTTCTTTCTTTCTTTCCTTCTTTCCTTCTTTCTTTCTTTTTTTGTCGCTTTCTTTCTTTCCTTCTTTCTTTCTTTCTTTCTTTCTCTCTTTCTTCCTTGCTTTCTTTCTTTCTTTCTTTCTTTCTTTCTTTCTTCCTTTCTTTCTTCCTTGCTTCCTTTCGTTCTTTCTTTCCTTCTTTCTTTCCTTCTTTCTTTCTTTCTTTCTTCCTTTTGTTGACCATGGAGGATGTAGGGCTCCGTCAATTTATTGATTTTGATTTGATTGATTGTGGGGTTTAACGCGCCGATGCAACGCAGCCGACGAGGCGCGCCGTAGTGGAGGGCTCCGGATTAATTTTGACCACCTGGGGATCTTTAACGTGCGCCGAAATCTCGTACACACGGGCGTTTTTGCTTTTCGCCTCCATCAGAAAAGCGGCCGCCGCGGTAGGGCTCCGTCAAGTTGCTGAGTGCAACTTTTTACCCTATTTTCCGCCATAACGGTGTACGTTTATGGAAATAAACTTCAACTTCAACTTCCACTTCAACTTCTTCAACTTCTACTTCAACTTCAACTTCAACTTCAACTTCAACTTCATCTTCATCTTCATCTTCATCTTCATCTTCATCTTCATCTTCATCTTCATCTTCAACTTCAACTTCAACTTCAACTTCAACTTCAACTTCAACTTCATCTTCATCTTCATCTTCATCTTCATCTTCATCTTCATCTTCATCTTCATCTTCATCTTCAACTTCATCTTCATCTTCATCTTCATCTTCATCTTCATCTTCATCTTCAACTTCAACTTCAACTTCAACTTCAACTTCAACTTCAACTTCATCTTCATCTTCATCTTCATCTTCATCTTCATCTTCATCTTCATCTTCATCTTCATCTTCATCTTCATCTTCATCTTCATCTTCATCTTCATCTTCATCTTCATCTTCATCTTCATCTTTCTTTCTTTCTTTCTTTCTTTCTTTCTTTCTTTCTTTCTTTCTTTCTTTCTTTCTTTCTTTCTTTCTTTCTTTCTTTCTTTCTTTCTTTCTTTCTTTCTTTCTTTCTTTCTTTCAATAATGCCCCAATAAACCTATTTCTACACAAAACGATAGTAGCTAATTTCCCTGCGCCTATCTTGGCGTTTTTGACTGCTGGATTCCCTTCCTGCGTTCTGTGTTCGCTCAGCGAACCCCGCAGGTAGAAGTACCCTAAAGACAGCAATCAGTATGCGGACACCAAAGTAAATTGGAAGCACTTGGAAGAACAGCGGGTGCATTCCAGCGTGCACCGAAATAAAGGGTCAGACACGTGGAGACGGGACGTCACACTTCAAACGCTATCCGGCTGCTTTTGACAAGATGCAATTTCAGGGATTCCGAGAATAAGATCATACCACGAGCTTGAATATTTCATTCTTAGAGAGAAATTCAAGGCCCATACGGCGATGAAAGCTTACATAGAATATTTCTGTGCTATTATTACTCCATAGAGAAGACATCCGAAAGGAAAAGAGGCAGCCGGTTTCGACGGGAATTTGAGAGAATCTGCCGCAGCACACACTGCGGAAAGGCACCAAGCACTTGTTAGCTTTGCAGTCATTCAGAGCGAAACCTGTAGCCGAAAAAAAAATCACCGCATAACCAATTTCACGTATGTGCCAAGTGAAACGGGCACCAAACCAGAACACTTTAAAAACGATGTCGTATCGCTAGCGAACGAAATTTAGTTCCAAGAAAAGCCTGCTGCTCGAAAGCGATGTTATAGAGGGAGGACAAATCAAAATATTATGCGGCATACCAAAAACACCAAGCGGCTCTGGTGGCGGCGGAGCCAAGTACGGCTCAAGGGATGTTTTTTCAGGCGAGCGATAGTTGGCGGTATTAAGCGTGGGAATACGATGATAACGTGCGACTTACACGTGGCACCTGGGTACTTCTGCACAGTTTTGTTTGTTATGCTCCCTGTGGACCTCCTGGTGTGCTCGTTTCATGCATTCGCTGTCGTCGGCGCTAATCTGATTTATTTGCGGGGAAAACACAGCGAAGACAGAGCAAATAAAGGGATTCGTTCTACGGGCGCTGACAAACAACGGAGCGAGGTTTTGTTGCGGCAGTCAATGTACTCAAAATATATAAAAGAAGAATCGGCATGACATATTACCAGGAAAAGGAATATAAGCAGCACTCGACAAGATGTATCCCTCGCGTGTTCATACAGCGTCAGCCATCAGGAAAAGCATACAATATCGTTTCCAAAAGTCGATACCGACAGTTTGCTAGCATATGTGCTTCCCTTGTTATTCCCGAGAGCTTCCCAAATGTGACCGTCTCCTGCGCATATGCGTGGGCTCACATATAACAGCAGATTACCCTTAAAGGGACTCTGCAACACTTTCGATAAACGCTTTCACTCTTTCCTTCGCGTCTGGTGCCACTCAAAAAAGCTACAGCTATTGCGGACACGGAGCGGCAGTGCGTGATTTGCTCGTCACAGCAGATATGCCTTCCGTTACTGTTTTGCTTCTGTGGCTTTCTTTTTAAAGTTAATACCGAATGCGTTCTTTGCCGCAACTGACGCAAAGCCGGCCAATAGCCTCTACACCGCTGTAATGACGTAATTCCAGCGGTCGAATGAGGCCAAGACCGGGAAAGATAGAAAAATGTTTTAACCCTTTCGGCCCTCGCGTCGTCATTTGACGACACAACACATAATATCCTCTAGCGCCTTAAGAACAAAGCGAAAACTGCTTGTTTTCTGGGTGAGGGTTGTTCAAGGGTGCCTCTTGCGATAGACATCGCCATTGTTGAGTTTGTACGGGGCTGGGCGATACGAGTCAGAAGAAGCATCACTGGACACAGGGTATGACGTCCGGGCGGGTAAGGAAACAAGAATTCCGGTTTGTCAAGATGTCTATACCTATGTAAATACGTGGATTACCAGCTTTATATTTTTTTTCTATAAGATCAAGGTGTCATGGGTTTTACGACAAAAAACCTTTTTTTTTTACAAGAAAGGAAATTTTTAATTGCCTGATGATCTAATAAATCAGGGGTTCTCAAGTTTGTTGGTCCCAGGGAACCCTGCTAAGTTCCGTTAAGTGCCAAGGAACCCCCCGCCCCCTCCCGCCATTTTTCATTCCGTTCATGCTACATTAACGTGCAATAAATTCAAAAGCAAGCAAGGGTATCGTTTTTTTTTTCCCCGTCGACTTTACGCGAATGCGTCTGCTAGCGGCACCTATCTCTAAACAGGAGAAGTGCGCATGGGGGTAATATAAGGCCGAGATTCAAGTGCAATAGTTTAACCACGTGGCCCGTTTTCGGAGTTTGGCTGGCTACAAGCTGCTGGCGAGATTTATTGCGCAGCTCGCGCGTTTCTGTTATGCGCCGAGATGTGCTTACTGACACTCGGGCGTGAGTAATGGAGGTTCCTTAGATCGATCGCACCTCAAGTTCACCATATAAGACTTTGCGACTGCGGAACCAGGGAAAATTTATCAGTGGCTCGCGGAACCCTGAGGAGGGACCTGCGGAACCCCTAGGTTCCGCGGAACCCACTTTGAGAAACCATGCAATAAATTATCGTGCCCGTAGTTTAATAAATACTTGCAGTATAGCGTAATGTTTTCATTTCTGTTTTTGTGAGGTCCAAAGCTGTACGAAAACACGTAGAAAAACAATTTTCGCTTGAAATAAAAGATGTAAGGCTGAAAGGATTAATCTTTTTTTTCATAAAATCATTCTAAATAGATCCTCTGTTTAGAATGATTTCACGCGTGGTCTGTTCAAACTGCGTTATAATAAAAATTGGCCGCGTATCTGCTCCTTCCGTTGCAAATGTCGACAAAAGACGATTTATCTGCTTTTGCCAAGTAAATGCCTCCCTTAAATTTCCCGCTCACCTCTCATGTTGTTCCTCTTGCGTCGCGCTCCTCCCAAGGTAAAGCGCCAAAGGGTTACTTAAATCATTTTATATTTTGATAGTCATATACCGCTATCATATACCACTATCATATAGTCACTATCCCTCCCCTTTATATATATAAAGGGAGGGATATTAGGAGGAAAGAATACATATGAATAGGAGGATAGGGGAGAAGGTTGACATTATCATGTATATAACACACTGGGCAAGTTTACAAGGATAAATATAAAACACACAAGAAAAGGAGTTATACATCGAGGAAATTGGCATTACAGAGAAACACTACAGGCATAGAAACACGTGAATCAACAGAGGGCAATGTTTAACACACATGTAAAAGGGGACACACACACACGCACACACACGTAGAGAAGCTGCATGAGCAGCAGCACTCCACTACAATCTGGGCAGTTAGGTGGAGTTGTAGTGGAGTGCACTGTGCAGCCCCAAAACCCCCAGGTATGTACCCAGGGCCTCGAGCCCTTGGTCCCGCTCCCTAGCACTGTCCGGGGGTCAAAGAAGGGCGACTTGACCTTCAAATCGGCGAGTTCGATTCTCAGCCGCGGCGGCCGCTTTTCAGGTGGAGGCGAAAAGCAAAAAACACCCGTGTTCGAGATTGTGGTGCCCATTAAAGATCCTCAGGGAGTCAGAACTAATCCGTAGCCCTCCACTGCGGCGCGCTTCATAGCAACGTTGCTTAGGTGTAGCTTGCGTGCACCCCTTTTCTTTTTTCTCAAATCGGCGAAGCAGAGGATACGAGAATAGTGGTTGAAGAGGAAATGATGGGGGTGAAAAAAATTAAGTTCGCCAGCACAAATCTGTGCTTTTCCGAAAATTAGAGAGAGAAAGCGAGAGAAAGAGAGAGAAAGAGAGAGATCGCTTTATTACGCAATAACGAGCCAATGTGAGCCTGAATAAGTTGCTCATCCTGGCAGAGCTGGAAGAGTGAAAACGTAAACGCGCTAAGGCTTTGAGAAGCCGTTAAGCTGCTAAGCCATGACGCTTGAAACTCGAGATGCTTCTACGAGAGCGAACGCGGAACACCGCACGCGAGCTAAGAGCTACTCAAACACAGCCCCTGGAGCTGCATGTAGGGTTGGGGAGACGCAGTGGGCAGCGACGAGAGGCCCGAGAGGCCGGGAAATTGCCGAGAAGGGGAAAATTGTCGCGTTGAAAAGACCTTCACTAATGACCCATTCGAAACGTCGTGTAGCGTTTGTGACAGTCCCAGGTATGGCTGGGCCGCCTGTACCATTCTTGATTCATAGAGCCGTAGTATGAGTCCCTTCTTCGCTCCTCATCTTGGTGGTGGAAGCGCTCGCACAACAGGGACGAAAGTAGGAAAACAGAGACGACCCGGATCAGTATCTCTATTTTCGTCCCTGTTGTGTGAGCGCGTCGATCACCAGGATCAACAATTACCAATTAGCGCAATTGTCCGTTTGTCTCCTGCCCTCCCTTTGCTACCTCCACTCGGCTGAGGGGAAGATTCCGCAGTGCTTGCTCATGGGGAAATCGACTTGAAAGATCTCCTCCAGTGGAGGCTCAAATGGAGGAAGGACTCAGTATACCAGGGAAAGTGTCAATCTAGAACAGAACGAAGAGTGCTTCGCCTGACGTTGTGCTCAGCTGTTGTTGCGGGGGATTAAACTTTATTAAGTTCAAACATTAGGACCTGCCCTATAATAATTGGGTGGCCGTACGTTAGCAGCCGTTGGTGTAAGTCCAGTACGGTAGGGTGATTAGCTTTGAAGTTTCTTAAATGAATAAGGCGCGAAATATATATTCTGAGTACATATAAGCTCAACAATACGCAAAAGTAACCACTACCTGAAAAAAAAATTGGTTGAATGTTTAGATATTCACGCATTCTTGAGCTTCAACAATCCACATCGCTTGTCTTTAATACGTTAAATGCGTTAAAGAAAGGAGACAAAAGCATGTAGAATCATCAGCTTTCTCAGTGTTTTGAGAAACAAAGTATATAACAGGAATATTTCAAGAAACTAAGCAGCAATGGGACCGTTATTGGCATTATTGATTTTCACTGGAAACGGGCATATGAACTCCTCAGAAAAAAAAAAAAAACTCGCCTCTTTGAAATAAGATCGATACTTCACTACTTAAGCGCTAAATCAGTAGCAGCTACATTACTCAGCCAAGGGGTGAAGATTTGCCCGAAAAACAGGAATACGAAGGTGTTAGTCGACTGAACATACTTGCTTTGCACTACACCTTGAACCTAAACCCTTTTTAATGAAATCAGATTCTTATGAATACAAGAATACGTCTGATACTTTTTGCATGATTTAATAACCAATTAGTAACAGATTTTTTTTATATTCGATTCTATACTCGGTAGAACAATCCTGTCATTGTTTCTAGAGCTCGTTAATTACGGCCAAGGTTTCCTGTTGTGCGCATATTTTGTCTGGTTGCACCAAGCCTGCGGAAACCCACCGCGGTGGCTCAGTGGCCTAAAGCGTGGTGCTGCTCAGCACGAGGTCGCGGGTTTGATTCCGGGCCGCAGCGGCCGCTTTTCTTATGGAGGCGAAAGGCAAAAACCGCCCGTGTGTACGAGATTTCAGCGCACGTTAAAGATCCCCAGGTGGTCAAAATAAATCCGGAGCTCTCCACTACAGCACGCCTCGTCGCCTGCGTTGCGTGGGCGCGTTAAACCCTACAACCAATCATCAACCAAGCCTGCGTGACAGAGATGCGTAAACAATTTCCTACTGGACTGAGTGTTCATAGCTTTCAGACATATATGGGTGGGATATGCAGAAAATAAAAACATGTAACCACGACAACACAAAAAACGTACATAGAAAACACAAGGAGCCGAGTGATATAATTACCGCGATAGCATTATCAGGCTCATTTTAAAATTTTTTCTTGGCACCTTGCCGTCCGCCATCAGCAGTAATCATCAAGCGTCCGCGGAAGTACGTCATCGCCGCCGACCGGAAACCACAACTATGTTGGTCGGATAGGAGAGCTCGTCTGTATATATAATTTGGCACAGCGGAAACTGGAGTCGGGAGAGTATGACTACGATACTACACGTCATTTTAGCAGGCACCAGGCCTGCGCAGTGAAGCTCGTTCTACGCCCCTAAGTTAGTGGAATTGTCCATTAAAGCGTTTCCAGCTACAGTCGACAGTCACATGGTCGGCAGTACGTCCACCCAAAGCCGCCGACTGGACTAAAAGCTATCAACTATCGATCATTAGCTACATCAACAATTATTTTAGATCTTCCAGTCAGAAGCGAATCGATCGTGCTAAAGTATGCTTTTGTGCCCTACTTATACTCGACAGTCGCTGTTTGTACGGAACTCTTGATGGTCCGCCATTTAAACTATCAACACTGCGCTATCATTTACAAAATATAATAACACTAGCGGTATATGACTATCAACAGACATATACACTATATCTCCAGGAAAAAATTTGATAGGTGATTATCCTAAAGAACATAATTTGTTTTTTGTACACATTAAGCACGTTTCTAAACAAAACATCGAAAGCGAACCCCGCGCATTAGTACTGAGAAAATGTTTGATTATTATTAAACAGCAGAAAAAAGGGTGTCGATGCGTTAGTACATTTTGATGCGTTAAAAAAATAATCGATGTAGACTCTCGTTGAATTACCTCCTAGGTTATGAAACTATCTCTGAACTACGTCCATTAAAAACCGAAGAGATAAGATTCGTGCATGTTACTGAAGCAAAGCCTATCCGGCCGCCGTGTCTTCTCTTGTAAATTTACCTGAAGCAGGGGGTTAAGGCGTGGTCCAACATGTATAAAACTTCAACGCTAACTCTAATCAAAAACACGTTGCACGCGTGACGGTAAGTGGCCTTCCCGCGCACAAACGTATACCGTATAACTAGTTTTCAGAAAATTACCACAGCTTGAATTTTGTTTTAGCCACTGCGCTACTATTCGCACGCAGAACAATTCTAAGATAGATAGGGTTTTCAGGTCATTTTATGCCGTAAACTATCAGGAGCGTAGTCCAAGGTTCGACGAAAACTCGTCTGGCGAGGAAATAACATTGTTGGTACAAAACCTACACTCGCCAAAGTGCTAAAAACAATAGGTAAAACAAATGACGTTTCGGGGCCCGTACGGGTCCCTTGTTCACATATGAAGCGAAAAATGGCTCGGCCGTAATTATACATGCTTAGAACGGTGCAAAGCGCATGCGTATGTTGTAGGCATAGGCCCACGTGTCCGATTAAGAGCGTGCGGGGTTGATTGGGGTTGATCATTGCCACCGAGAAAATACTATCAACCCGCCTACTCCGAGAATCATTCCACATCCAATCAACCCCGCACGCTCTTAATCGGACACGTGGGCCTATGCCTACAACATACGCATGCGCTTTGCACCGTTCTAAGCATGTATAATTACGGCCGAGCCATTTTTCGCTTCATATGTGAACAAGGGACCCGTACGGGCCCCGAAACGTCATTTGTTTTACCTATTGTTTTTAGCACTTTGGCGAGTGTAGGTTTTGTACCAACAAAACTATCAGGAGCGCAGCAAATGTGCATGTGTCTGCCGGGTTCTTGTTGAGTCGCGAGACCGATGCCGCCTCTACACAACCGCACATACAAAAGACCATACTGTCGGAGGCATGCGCCCTATCTCTGCGCCTCCCCACAAGGGGCGGCAGGATGGCTGCAGTGAAAAAGTAAGCAACTCTCCCGTCTTATAGATAAAGCAGGTAATGTCCTTTCCATAGTCCTCTGAGTGCGCTATTTCCCGCAAGGCCTTTTAATTTTTATCACAGCTTCTGATATGTTTATCACAGCTTCGCCACACTCAACCGTTTTCTGAAAAGAAGAAAACGGTTGAGTGTAGCGTTCTGGGCGCAAGCTTGGGCGAAGAAGCTGCGCTGTGCAGCGCATAGCCCGCGCGGACTCTCTGATGGCCGTCTTTTAGTATTGTAAGTCGATCGCTCTCACCTACCACGGTTCGTGTTGCCTTCATCCTGCCGCCCCGAAACAATATCAAAACACAGTATTATGGTTACCATTCACTGCTTCGAACTGTACAAATGGGATGCTTGGGCGTCGCACATTTTTTTCGACTGCCCCCGCTACTGTCGAAGGCCATCTCTGAGTAGAGCTTCATTCACAAAAATAATTACAGTACGCTAAAGGTGTGCGGCACGATCCGGCAGCAACCCGGTTTCATTGTAAAGCTTGGTTCTTCGCAAGTAGTGTCTGAGTGCGGTGAAGACTATTTCATGGCTCTGGGGAAGCATAGGCTCGCAGAGTGTCACTCTTCATACCCGAGAGCACTAATGCTTATATAATGACGCTATGATATTTTGACGTGAAACCATTAGTTAACCGTGTTGGCTGAAAATGTATCGTTCATTGGAATCCAAAATGGTCGACTGCTCAAAGGGTACAGAACAGTTCACTGAATGCTCGTAATGACGGTGATTTTCTTAAAGAAGCTTCTATTAGCAGTGTAACTACATGAGTTGAAACAAAAAAAAGTGGGAAATTTCACAAGGTGGAATTCAAACCAGGTTCTTCCAGAATGCAAAACGAGCATAGAACCCCTGTACCACCAAAGCTGGATAATTCTAGCTGACTAAAAGGAACTTGGAGAATGGGTTGTGCCCTTCGACTTCGGGATGTCTGTTGCGGACATGTATTTGTACTACGGGAGATTTTTGAGCATGGTAATTACGCAAATAGCAATTATGTGATGTGCAAAGCATGTTCCTGGTAATAGCATATTTGTGGGGCAAATGAAGCTGATTGGGCAGCCTATCCTTCAATTCGTAGTAACAGAAAGAGGAAGACAACGTTGCAAAGGAAAAGGGATGATGATCCTAATGACAGGACGCATACATACCACCGGGCACAACGTCATTGCCGCGCATAGAATGAACATGCTGCCTCCCATGGGACACTTGTTCTTCCAGTATCATCTGTGAAGTGTATACGCCCTATGGACTCGGCATCGTATACGTCAACCGCAGCACTTAAAAATAGATGGTCGTGGATACGATGCCGGAATATTCGTTCCACAACTCAACGCCAGTACTTCCGCATTCAATTCATCATAAGGAGTGCTTAGGTGCTCCAGAATTAATTATCTTCTCGTACTTCTTCAGCCAACAATTTTTTTTAATTTTGAGTTAAGTATAGAAGTATGTCAGTCTGTGGAAAAAGTAACTATAAGAAAGTTAATCAGAATAAATCCAGTCGGCTACTTTACAGTCACGAAGGAAACGAGAGGGGAACATAAACAGTAAAAATACGCAACAAAGATAACAGTTAAATTTGGGAAGATAAATGATACCGACTGAGAGAACTTAGCAAGCATAAAGCAGATAAGAGAGGCTCGTAAAAAAAAAAAAAAAAACAAGCAAAATGCCATTCGTAAGGAGGCAAGTGAACACCACCATATTTCAGCGGTAAACACTACGGTTTTCCCACGAGACAAAAAACTCGATGTACAAATGAACCTAAAGCTGCTTCCAGGTACGTATCACACCCAGTTTTAGTCCCTGTTTTATACGGCGTTTGGAAGCGCGCAAGAAGTTTTCCTACAGCGTCCCTAGAACCCCGACAGATGTGTCAATGGCGGTCAAAACCTCTAGTTCGACTGCGTGGTTCTTAGAAGGACATGAAATCATCTGCTTCCTGCGATATTACCAGCTCTAGTCATGCGGTTCTACGAGAAAAGAAGAAGCGTTGGCCCTGTAGTATTTCTTACGACACTGCGGCGCCGGCAAACATCCAGACTGGACGTTTGTAAATAAAGGAAACGGGACACATACGTCTCTCCATCGCGTCAAGTCGTCGAGCCGTTTTAAACATTGCGAATTCAGGGAATATTTAGCTAGCCTTTCTGGATGAAATGCAGTCAGCGCCTAAAAAACACATATGAACGGAATAGCCACGAATCCATAAAAGCTGCGTAGTGGCACGTTACGACGCTTCTGAATTATTGGGGCAGCGCAACCGGGCAAGTGCAGTAAACCCGAGGATATGAACAAGAACAAACATTACAAGATATTACGAACGTACAGTCACGAGCAAACTTAAAATTATTTTTTTTTTTTGCTTTTCCTTCAACTAGTGTCCGGCCAGATGTCCGAACTTCCTTTCCCACTAACTCACTTTTCACTTTTCCTGCACAGCGAGGCTTTGGTGCCGTCACAGCTTTAGTTTGTCGTTTTTATTTCATCCTATTAAGTAGATTCAAGTATACAAACACGCACTTTTACGAAGGAAGTAGTCGGTACGAGCAGGAAACCTTTACGCGCGCATGAACAAAAAAAAAAATACAGCAAACAACCGAGCGCATCAAAGCACACACTTATGCCAGGAGAATCCCTATGATCTAAAGAAGAAGGCCATTGAATGAATGCAGTTAGTCGAAGCTTCACGGTGTCGTCATTGCGCCTCCTGGTTGACCCGCGGTTCACTGGCGTCGCATTCAGCCGAGGCCACTGCGCGTCCTCGTCCCAGCTGAGACATCCGCTGCGACATAAATTACACAGATGGGCTGTTGCTCGAAGCGGCGGACATTGAATGCAGCGGCAAGTATGCGGAACAAAAGCAGGACTTTGCGTTTCGAAGTGTGTTTCCCTTAAAGGAGCCCTAGAAGAGGTTATGCCGATACATGGGTGCTCGCTGATTCAGGTAAATCAATGTCCTATAGTAAACACCTCCTTCAAAATTTTGTTAAAGCGATGAGTATTAGTGGAGTTCTTGCAAATAAAAACATCTCATTCAAATCAAAACATCTCAATACATCTCCCTCGTTCGTCCATTCCCTTGCACCGCGCGAGCGTGGCTGCCCATGATGCATCACTTCTCGGTGGCGTCTGCAAGAACATCCGGTTGCGGGCGTCGTCTGCTACTGCGATATTCTGCGTCGCAGCATCGCTCTGAGACGGGGCCGTCTTACTTTCTGCGTTCCTTTTGGGCCGTTTTTTGATCATTTTGCTTATTGATCCTGCACTACGCTCAAAGCTGGAAAAGCTGATGGAAGGAATGAAGCGGAGCTTTCACGCTTCCACACAACGCCGAAACATCATGCTAATAGGACGACCCTGTCACCAGACGTTCACGGCGACGACATTCTTGGTACCTATGGCAGTCTTAAGTATGTGAGCGAATGACTAAAGAATCGCCTCAAAATTTGTAACAGTGAGCACTTACATGAGTTCCGAAACGCCATCGGTTTATATATTGCTTAAATGGCCGCTCTTTTGTGCCAATCTCGAGCTTGGTCATGTTGCGCTGACGCCAAGGACGCGCGTTCAAAGGGATTTGTAGGATTCCATTACGTTATTCCTATGGGCTCTAAACAGTTACATCCGTAACAAAAATCAGCCGAAGGGTTGCACGGTACGGCATAGGGACATTTTTTGAGTGCATCGTGCATACCATTTCCCCCTCCCCCCTTACTTCCCGGAAAACTCCTACGCGACCCTGTACACCGTAACGTTACCAGTGGCCTCGGAAGCATAGTGTGAGGTTTGGGGCCGTGCGTGCCTGCATCTTTGTTCGATTGTGCATATGATTGCACAAAACAATTATTCCCCCTTCGGTTTTTCCCTTAATGGCCTGGAGTCCATTTTCTCTCTATAAATGCTGTTCGTTCATTTTTCACGTGCTCAGTGCTGCCAGTTGCGATATGTAGAGGGTTTGGGGGTCGACCGTGGTCCTATATCCCTCCCTCCTGCAAGCCTACCTTCTGTCTTGTTCACGTAATAGTTGGGGGGGAAACTGTCTTTGCTCTATATAAAGACGTACCAATTCTGGAAAATACGCACATCAGTATTTCGTCCTCTGAAAGTACAAATGTTCTTTTATATATACAAAGCATGGGTTTAAAACTGAACAAATCGTGCCTAAGACTTAAGCGATGCATTGGCGTTTGATATGGTAGTTCCACAGTTCAACCAAGATGTTTTGTTTTGAATTCGCAAATATTCTTCACAAACCATGCCGGGATTCGAACCCTCGACTTAAAGTGAGCGTGCGCGATGATTTAGTAAACTGCGACCGAACAACTGGAGATCGCGCGGAAATAACCTGTATTAAACACCCTTGTGTCACATCACTGTTTTCTTCCGGCTGGTTAACTGAACATATATTGAATAAAAGTTCCGCCGAACGGTTTCATGAAACCCCCATCAAAGCTGACCTTCGGCAACCACACTGTTTCGGCAGCGACTACGATATCGCCCTGCGGAAGTACTGTTTGTCGTGCTGTTGTTTTACGCTTTATGCTAAAGTATTTTGGTCGATATTGATTCCTCATTACCTAATAAACCACCCGTAACTCCTATTCTGCTCTTAATTGAACTTATATTTTCTACAAGCGTTGCTGGTCGAACAGGAATGTGCAGTTTGCAACTCCGGGAAACAAATTGTCGCCATAGCGAGCGGCCGAAAAGTCGTCTTCGTTCAGCGTCTTCGAAAAGGCGTCTTCGTTCAGCGAGCCAGTCACACCCCGGGATATGGCGTCTTCGTTCAGCGAGCCAGTCACACCCCGGGATCTTCGATCGGGCGACGTGTTCTTGTCAGCGGCAGCGTTGTGTGACAAGGCGTTCTGCCAACTCAGCAGTCGGCGTCGTGTCATCGTTGTGTCGGTTTATAGCCAACGCGCCGCAATGAGAAACGTGGTAATAGAGGAAAAAAGAGAAATATCGACGAACACAATAGCGTGCGGCGTGCTGCAGGAAGTGCTAATTGACCAAAGGCACCGCGGCGACCTGTCGACGCTGAGAAGACGACGCTTCTATTCGCCGTAAGTGACAGAAAAATCCGTTCAATTGCAAGATTTATGCTTAGCGGCGCACATGGGAGAATCCATGGCGTACATGTGAGAAGGTGGCGGAGCCCAAAAACACGCAGGAAAGGGTACAAACGTGGCACCAAACTTTGCAACAAAAGTGTGGGCTTTCTGCTGCACCTAACAATGTTATACGCGGCACAGATGACGTCGACCACCAAACCTAACGACTGCACTAGTTAATTTAATGTACGAAAATGCCTTTCAGGGCCCCTCTAAAGCGGCCATGAAGACAAATAGAATATCGTTCAGTTTGAACGAACTAGGTCTTGGTAAGTCACTCAGCTTCATTACAGCCGCGAAAACGTTCCTTTAACTGAAGAGACGCAAGAAATACCGAAAAACTCAAACTTCGCGCCACGATGAGGTATTATGGGCAGGAGAGACTTAAATTGTTCTAGCGCAGCCAAAACATATTTACCAGTTTATGAACTGCAAGTTAGCATTCAAGTAATGCGATCAAACGTAACCAGAGGCCTCTCTGCGGGCAGAACTCTGCGTGCATCGGAGCTTGTAGGCGAAATTTTCTACTGAAGAACAAATCGCGATTTGCCTGAAAATCGCACGGGGGAAACGAGATCGGCGGAATACAACGTGATTTATTGACGATAATCTTTCTTCGGCTACCCACTGAAACGCGAAAACTCCGGTTGTGTCCCTATCACTCGAAGCAACCACTCATCGCCCGGCCGCCACTGCCAAAAAATGCACTGCGTAAGCTCCTGCCTTGCGCTCGCACATTCTCTTGTGGCCAAATCTTTCTAACGCCGCACCTTGGCTCAACGTTGCCGCATTTCATGAAAATGACACCGCCCTTTCGACCGCGTGAGGACACTCACACTCTCTTTAAATCTGATTTTTTAGTTTTCAGTTAGTGCCAGTGCAACTACGCATGGTGTAATTCTTAGGAGACCAATTCATCACCTTACTTAGAAAAATCGGCCCGTAAAATAAGTTCACAAATTTTCCCTTAAAATTTTCTCTTTTGCGTACTAAACAGCTAGAAATCCAAACTGACACGGAGCGCTCTCAACACCCGAACTCCTAATCAAACTAACTTACTAAAAACCATATTACACCCCCATATCCCCCGCAACCGTGCGCACCTAACCCCACCAACCGAACTATCAAAAGCGCGCTTTTTTCACTTCAAAAATGCAAACCTGTAGCAAAAGCATGTGGTCTTTGCGGAGCTAATTACGCACGCTGATGTCCTAGCTCAAGGCAAATGCATGCATTCTATTCGTTATAGGAGAAACCTGAAGGGTAGCAAGGAGCGTGGAGGGGGGGGGGGGGAGGACGAAAGAGAGGAGGGGAGAGGAGACTACGTGGAACTGGCAGCTCGAAGCTATCCCCTTTCGACGTAATAAATTTGCAACGAAGCAAGCAGATACAGGGTATCCCAGTTCGCTCAGAAACACCACGTTTTCTACATGACATGAAAATGCCTTCCTTTGCATACCGCCTCTGTAGCCCTGCGGCCGGCCATGAGGTGCCCATCGAGGGGATTCCCTCAGCTGTGATGCATCATTTCCGAGAGCAGAAAAGGTTGTGGGCCGCAGGGAAGTACCGGTGGCTCACAACCACAGTCTGTGCAAATACAGCCAGCATACTTGTGCCGGTAAAGCTATAGAATTCAATAGAACGATTGTCAAATGCGTGGTCTCTTTATTTCCAGCCTTCTAATCAGCGAGCATCAACCAGGTGACTGCACATTAAATAGATAAAGAGATGCGGAGTTGTATAACACAGTTCAGCTCCCATAAGGTGGACTCGAATACAATTATTTAGGGATTACATCCTCCAGCTGCTCGACATAATACACCCGCCATCGCTTCTTCTCAACCCCGAATGGCGGGGGGAGGGAGGAAGGAAGGGGTCTGATGCGTTGGCAAAAAGACCCCCGGGATTTATCATTTCGATGAACGTTAGAAAAATATTGAATTCGGAGTTTTCTAGTCGTTCTGACAAAATAAAACCAGGTATAAATTCTTTTTTTTTTTCATATACAAAGAAATTTTAACCGGCACCAGGCGCAAATCTTTCCTTTCTTTCATATTTCAAAAAGTAGGCTGGTGCTGTCCCTAAACAGATTTGCCAGAGCCAGAAGAAAAAATATATAAATATTTTAATTTGGAGCCATACATTTTTTTATGGCGTAACAGTCACCGGCAGTCAGCTCTAGCATGAGGAAAGGATAGAGAGGGGAAAGCTATTTAAAATGAAACTTTCGAAGATTGAAACGGGAAAATAATATAAGCGGGGCCAGACATGATTTCACGAGCAGTGCCATAAAGGAAGAAGCATTGCACTACAAAAATCTTCCTCTCTAGCCATACGGCACCCAGACTTTGAGGCATACGCAGGATACTCGCAGCTGTGGCATGCATTTGAAGCTTCATCTTAGGAAGCACGGTCGAACAAAAAAAAATATTACGCTAGACCAGCCTGCGACACATTAGATATTACCTACGCATATCTAAACACGCGTGCTCTAAACTGTTTATACTTCGCCGGACAAACTTTGATACGCAAACGGAAAGTTAGGCCCAAAGTTTTGCTCGGAAGGCGTGGTAGAAAAATCGCCAGAGTGATTGCGAATTTAGCAAATAAAAAAACTAGTGAAAAACAAACATGACGGTCGAAGCAATCAGCCACTTAAATTTAGAAGCTCCTCGCGGCCGCCACACGTGTAGAATTACGGTACACATTGCGTTTTTCTTCATCCAGTTCAGCTCCACCCTAAACGTGTTTACCCTCATGATATTGCTAGGCAAGCAATCTCTTCCGATTCCCGCAGCAGGGGAACGCAGGATGAAGAAAGAATTCCAAAATAAAGCTTGATAGTCAACCACACAATCAGTGTCGCTATATGCCAGTGTACGAGCTATGGAAGAAAAGGGAAGCGAAATCTCCCGGGGTGCAACACTCGAAGCGTGGTCACGTGGTGAAGTATGGGGGCTGTTGGTTGCTGCATGTAGAATTGTTGTAAAGGCCACATACGCAAGAAGCGCCCAAGCACGTAAGCTTCCTCACGAATAGCAAGATGGCATGGGTGGGGAGTGTCTGCGGCTGATGGGTTGACGCGTGGCTCCTGCGCTAGGAACGAATGCTCTCCTTCGTTTGTTCGTTTGTTTTTCCTTCGCCTCCCCATTCTCCTTTATCTGCAACGCCCGCACCGCAAACACGTTCTTGAGGAGTTAGTGATTCCTGACTCGCCATCCCGGCATCTCCAATCTGCACGACAGACTCAAGTTCGTTTTGCAACACGCTGTGTGCTCCAGAGGCACATCCGCGGAATGTTTATTTCCTTCTTTCGAGTTTTCTGTCCCGAGCTGGATAAAGGGCGATTGGGAGTTAGCGCTATTACTGCACGGCCTGCGCTGTAGCAAGAGCAGATATCTTACCGGGAGGAATATATATAGATCAATCCCCGTTGGCTTAACGGAATCCGGGACGAACAGGAGAGACTTGGACACGCGTTCACTGCCGAACATAGCAGCGACACAAAGCCGGAACGGGTAAACAGTGTTGCACCGTGAATTGGCTTCAGTGAAAACCAGGCTGCCCTCAACTAGTTCCCGCAGTTACCCCATAAATCTCTCGTAGCAGCGACATGTGGTAATGGGAAGTTTACAATGTCAGCGAGCCATGTACTCTCACACGCGTATCGCAAGGCATCAGGCGCGCTCACGAGAATAGACGAGTGGTGACACGGACACTGGGCTGCAAGGTTTTGTCCCGGGGAGGGCAATTTCTACCTGCTAGACACGTAATGGAAAAAGATGAAGGAGGTGTGCGCCAGGTTTTGTAAACATTGGAAAAAGAGAGGTACAGAATAAAAATAAATATCACTTGTTTTTATACATCTTCAAGCAGAAGCTCAGATATAACTAAGCCGCTTGCTCATACCCGCAAAAAAAGTGGGCATGAAGCCTTACATGGGGGACGTAAAAATCGAGATGGTCTCACAGGTGTGGATATGTCCCACCCTACTTCTTATACGGCCTTGATTCCGTTGTCCCCATCCGCGCAGAGTAGCATGTAGGCGACAACACGCCGGCGAACCTCTGTGCTTTCATCTAATGAAAAGCTCTCTCTCATAGAAAGAATTTTCAAAATGTTGCCATCATAGCCATCATTCCTGAATGCTTCCAGGGAAAAAAAATCAGTTTGGAACTTGTTTTTGACCGACGCGAGAATTCCCAGAAACCTCCTGCCGAGTGCCGATGGAGTGCCCGGAGCGCCGAGGATATCTTTTCCGCGTCTGCTTGCATGCTAAATCACCGTTTACCGGAGGAAAACCCAAACGAACGAAGTGACAGACGAAGAGACAGGCGCTTGCCCTCGCCTGGCAAGTCCTTCGACTTCTTTTTTGCTCCACTTAGCGGTAATCTAACGTGGAGTACCACCTGGCTCTTAGAAATACGTTTCATGTACGCGCATGGATAGGATAGGATTGGATCGGCGTTTACTTTGGTTGGGTTCGGCTCCAATAGATTTATTTATTTATTTATTTATTTATTTATTTATTTATTTATTTATTTATTTATTTATTTGTTTGTTTAATTTTCCAAGTTGGTGAAAAAAAGGAAAGGAAAGGAAAGGAAAGGAAGAAAAGAAGGACGTTTTGTTACATTTAAGCATTTGCCTAACTAACAGTGAAAACACGAAAGCTGAACTACAAACGTTTTTCAATTTTGTTACTGCACATAGGCTGCCCGTTTCACGGCTTCCTACAAATAATTACGTGGCAAGACAAAATTTCCATTTGTTTCTCTCCTCGTTCTGTATTTTGGCAATAAACCATGTCGGCAACACTGTCCGTTGCCAGAACATTGGCTTGTATATCATTAACCGTACGCTTAAATTTCTAAACTCGTCCCTCGCTCCTTCTTAACACCCCCCCCCCCCCCCAAAAAAAAAAAAAAAAAAAAACAAGATCGGCCATTTCCACCGGTTATGTATGGAATCGTATCGGACCTAGTAAAGAATAAACTCTGGAAGGAAAGGGAATCGACCAGTGAAGTATCCAAATCGCACGCGCTCTCAGCTACCGTAAACCCAATGGCTCAGTGCACACAGTTCACTCCCAGCTATGGAAACCCTTGCGTTTAACCAATCTCATTATGCCACTAACTAAAACCTCCACCTTCGCCAGAAGGGAAATGACTTAGAGCACTGCACGGGCCCGGGCCGGCCCGAAAGCCCGGGCCCGACCCGGCCCGCGGGCCGGGCCGGGCCGCCCGAAGTCGGTTATCGGCGGGCCCGGGCCGGGCCCGGGCTCAATGCCGCGGGCCCGGGCTGGGCTCGGGCTCAGTGCCGCGGGCCCGGACCGGGCTCGGGCTCAACGCCATGGGCCCGGGCCGGGCTCGGGCTTGAATTCATAGGCCCGGCCCTTAATAGTTCCGACGTGAAGTGTAGAAAAGAGCATAAAATTGAATATTCTGAGTTTACTTTTACGCGCTTCTTGCTGTTAGTTGTACACATTGTTTTAAAAACGTGTTTTGCTAGGGCTGATAGTCACTATACTGTAACTTTAATGACATTTCATGTACTGCATCAAGATTTTATATTTGGGTGTATAACATATCAAAGATACGGTTACAAGGAATGCCCTAGAGGGGAAGGAATTAATTAAGCCACCCTGGAGCTGTGCACCTATGTCTATGTATGTACGTGTGTTTTAGATGTCGAACCAATCTAAATGCGGCTGCTGTGGCTGGAAATCAAACTCGCGTGCTAGAGAAGCGCCACCGCTTAACAACCACTCCAGGGAAAATATTTCAACGCACGCACATACTCGTGGATTCAAATGGCGAGCAAAAAATTTCATTAATACCAACTTGTGACCAAAACAACCACACGAAGTTGCCAAGAGTCTGGTCATCAAAGGTGATGGTGTCTCTCGTGTAAGAATACGAGCTATTATTACGCCCATGTGGCGTGAACTGCAGACGGTGTGAGCTAAACCACGTGTACTTTTAAACCCCTTTTTTTTTGCGTTACAATTCAGGGCGTGCTTGTACAGACTAGATGCTCCGTCTGATTTCCGTCTAAGAAGACACTCGACCAAATATAATAAACTAATTTTCTTCAACGTCTAAGACCAGGCCTGATCACACACATGCGGGCCCTCCGTAGGCTCAAAAAAAAAAAGACCGTGCTCAGGCTGGGCGTGGGCTTGAGACGACGGGCCCGGGCCGGGCCTGGGCATGAGACGACGGGCCCGGGCCGGGCCTGGGCTTGAGAGGATGGGCCCGGGCCGGGCCCGGGCTAGGCTCACTTATAAATGCCCGGGCCCGGGCCGGGCCCGGGCTCGGTGTTACGGGCCCGGGTCGGGCTCGGACTTCACAAAGCGGGCTCGGGCCGGGCTCGGGCCTTAAAATCAGGCCCGTGCAGTGCTCTAAAATGACTTCTAACGGCCTCGGTGGGAAAACACGTCGGTGGGGAAGGGAGGCGAAGAAGGAGGCGAGAGGCGAGCACTGGCGCACAGCAGCAAGCAAAGTAACCCAAAGCAAATCAAAGCAAAGGAAAGCGCGGCTGTGAGCAAGGAAGCGCGGTTCAAAGTGCGACCAAAGCACGGAGCATTTGCCGGAACAACCCGCCGACCCTCGATTTCCGTAGAATTTTTGTCTCTTGAGAATGTTCCCTTCCGCTAAGTGGCTCACTGCAGGCGCTCCCATGGACGGATCCGGCTCAGAAGGCGAAGGGAGGCCATTAACCCGGCCGGCACTTACAGCACGCGGGGGACAAGGCTCCCAACTTCACCGGCTTGAAGTGGTCGTTCACTGCGGCGGGCGGCGCAAATCTCTCCGCAAATCGCACACGCGCCAACCGAGGAAAGGCGAAGGCACATCCTATAATGCCCGGCGTAGCTATAAAGCTGGCGGAATGCTGCACCGCATGTAGAGAAATTGGTTACTCCAACTTTTCCCTCGGCAGTTTCGTGCACACCTCCCGACGCGGTGGCTCAGTGGATATGGCGTTGTGCTGCTGAGACCAACGACGCGGGTTCGATTCCCAGCCACGACGGCCGCTTTTCCGATGGAGACGGAAAGCGAAAACGCTCGTGTGTTGGAGGTTTCGGCACAAGTTAAAGATGCCCAGGGGGACAAAATTAATCCGGAGCCCTCCACTACGAAGCGCGTCATCGACTGTGCAGCGCTGTCGTGGTAAACATCATAACCAGTCAAGTCGATCGTGCCCACCCCCTCCGTCGCCGCCTTCGGACTTCCCCTTTTTTTTCCTTTGCTCGTTCTCTCTTGCAAGCCAAGCAGCATCACGTGTTTGCAGGACTGGCTTTACCCACCCGAAGCCACAGCCAGGCAGGTGTTCGCCTCAGGGGTTTATCTAGATTATCGATTTTCGGTGGTGTTGGGGGGATGTTGGGGGGTGGGGGGTAGAGTAAAATCCCAGGGCGCACGGGGTACTTGCGGGGTTATGGAATACTTTTTTAGGGGGGCGGGGAGGGTGTCGAAATCCTCCTGGGGGGTGGGGGTCCCTGGTTCTTTTCATTGTGGTACTTCGCTCTCGCCACCGGCGTCCACCAACGGCGTCCGTTATGCGAATGTAAACTTTTCCCCACTTCCTTGACACCACCCTTTCCGCCCGGTGGGCTAATTCTGCCCCTTCGGCCCGTTCAGCGTTCTGCCACTTCGGCCGAGTCACCATCCTAATGTTAGTAAAGTTTTTTTATTCATTAATTTTCGCTCGGTTTTCAAAGAAAGCGGCCTCAAGTTCATTCGCACCACGTGTATGCCACGAGTGCTCGAACGGATCAATTGGCAATGCGTCGTCCTCGGGGATCGAAAAGATTTTAGCTTCCTTGTTAACTTTGTCCGCCCCAGAAGTGCCTCTGGAATAACGGTTATAACCGAGTCAAAGTTTTTTTTTTTTTTTTTTTTTGCTGAGTGAAACAGAAAAAGAAGACACGTACAAAAGTAAGGAATGTAAAAGTGAAATCCCTAAAGAAAACAGTAGGCAATATTTTAAAGTCTTCATCTGCGTTGCCCCGTTTAATCCATGTCATTGGTTGAAAATTGTTTTGCGGGAGCGTAGGACGTTAGTTTGCCTGTATCGAGTGCCGAATGAGAAAATACCATGCTCCGTTTCCGACCGCTGTACGAACTATACGGTAATCACGCCACACTGGCTTGCAATCAGTGTTCATTCTATCTCTGCAACAGTTTCCTACCAGGATATACTAGATGGAAGTCTATCGCGGCAATCGCGGGCTCTCGAGGCCACTAACATAGCAGCTATACAGCGTACTAGTACAATATAGTACACTAGATTCTCGAGAAACGGAACTTCAAGGGACCGGAAAAATTAGTTCCGTTTAACAGGAGTTCCGTTTACTGAGAGAGATGTTCTAAGGTGCAAATTTATGTGCGTACACACTTCTAAGGGCATTTCATGGAACTCTAACCACTAGAAAGTGACTGTAGCTGATAGTTTTCAGAAAGCAAGAAAACTACAAGAAGCGTAGGCACAGCATTCACAAAGTTAATTTGGCAACAATGAGTCACTGCGCACTACAAAATGAGTCAATTATTTTTGTTTGAGTCCTTGCAACTGCATCTTCACGGAGGCTAGAGGCCTCAACTTCGCGAGTGCTTACAAGCCACCGAATTTAGAAGACGGCAACGTGGTAATGAAGGACGAATAGCTCAACGATGGCGCGAATGAGGCGCCAGGAGGTGAGCCCTGTAGCCTCGGCGTCTAGAATCGAGACCGAACGACTGGAACAAGAACTGCGATGTTGCATTCGTTGCGCTAACACGGCTAACCACTTAGGAGACGAGGCTTACGAGGTCAACAAGGCTAAAAAAGCATGGAGGAAGAAAAAAAAAAACAAGAACGAAACAGCCGGAACCGTAAAAAGCTGATTCTCATGTCAGTGGATTTTAAAAGAAGTTCAATTTCTGGTTCCGTTTACACGGTGATGCGGAAATTTTAGTTCCGATTACCGAGAGTTTTTTTTACGTTACCTGAATACAAAACCAACCAAATTCCAGGCAACTGTTCCGTTTAAGCGGCAATTCCGTTTAAGCGATTTCCGTTTATCGGGATTCTACTGTAGTTACAAGCGTTCCTCTCCTACTTGGCATGGCTTCTCACGTGGCTTCTTTTCGCTCCTTCCTCCATCGTGACCAGTGGTTCCCTTTGTCCACAAAGGGAACCACTCTATTACTTCTCTATTACTACTACTGACGCCACACTAAAGAAATAATAGTAATATTTAATCTTGAATTCTTGCATGAAGCTTCACAAAATCTCTTAGTAACAAACGTTTTTGAGCTACCCTTTTCTATTCATTTAAAAATTTTAAGTAATCATTTGCAATATTGTTCCCTTTTCTTGTTTTTTTTTTCAGCTACAGGCTATTTTTCAGCTTGTTGGCGAGCCATGCCAAGTAACGATAGAACGTTTCTCCGCGGTACATGACGGCATGCTCGCTGAATCACGACTCTCCAGGACACTGGCGCCAGATTTTCCTTCAGTATCGATAAAATAAAACTGTGATCTTAGCCTCAATTTTTTTCACTTTTCGTCCGCTTCATGGTTAATACCAGCTTCTTGCTTGTTTATGCAGATGCTGCGAATGTTGAACACGCTAGCACTCCACTAAATTTAGCCCTGTGCACAAGCAGGTATGTCGTTGTCGTGGCCGACGTCCGAAAATCGGCGGCGAGGATGGCCTCAAAAAGCGACACTTTCAAACGCATTTTCCCGTTGAATATGCGACTAAATCACCAAGAAAACACAAAAGGCGGTTTACGTATTCTACACTTAAATATGGTGACGTAAGTAAACAATGTTTACAACTTATTTGAGCGTTCCTTTAAGATAGCGCTTCCATCCCACACTTTCCTATACAATACTTATACATTAACGTCAAAGTCACGGTCTCCTGGTGGGTGCCTATAAAGGTTTGAATGAAGTTATCATAGCCCTGCATTAAACGATGTTTACTCGTTTTGTTGCCCGTTAGACCTAATCTCAATGCAGTAAGGTTTCCCGCAGGAATGTTTTCCCCTTTTCTAGGAACTTGCGGCCTTAACTTCTTTTATTAACTTGTTTTATTTTTAGGGTGCTTGTTTTATTTTGCAGGAAATCTTCATGTCAAGGAAAAGCATGCTTCCGGCAGCGAAGGGTGGTATGATTGTCTTCGCTTATTCACCTCAGGCGTTTAAGGTAAATTGCCCCCGTCCTGTAACAACGCAGTGTTCAGAACACCGAAATAACGTAGTTCCTTAGTTTTCGATTTAACCATCACTGATAAAGTTTTAAATTCAGAAAATAGCAAGAACATTTTGTATATCTGTAGCTTGAAGTGGAGGATGGCTCAGTTTCGTGATTGCTTTCCCTCGTTTTAGCTCAAAAGTACAAATTTGTTTCTGTGCACTTGCTGTTGAAATTAGGGACTGTTGCTTCGAATTTATTATGTATTTGTGTCCCAAAAGCTTACAGCCTTTAATTGTGTAGACAATTTGCGGATTGTATAGTGCATTTGATAGTTGTGATTGATGAAGGTATACGGTGCGCTTATCCTCGAGTGCGCTTATTTCCAAGCAGTTGGGAACTGTTTCCAATGTATTATATGGGGTTAGCCTGCCCTCAGGCACAAGAACGGCATGTGTTCATTGATCGTAAAATGCGGTCGTTTTTCTGTTTAATTTTACCTACCTGTTTCTAATGCTCCAAATCCATCACACCCGAGGACAGAAATGTACGAGAGTATCTGCATACAAAGCGTCCTGCCTAAAAAAAATGTACATATATAGCAAAATGATTTTATTCCCGTCTGGAGATATGCGTTCTAATCACGTAATCAAATTCAGCTCACCCCGTATCCCAAGCGTTTAACGCTTTCAGAAAACTGTATCTAATCACGCCTCACTGCCGATGCGTAAAATGGTGCGAGGAGGGCCATCTCAACGACAGGGCTTCTGCAAATTGCCTCGCTCCTCTTCGGCCAACGTTAAGTCTTTCTCTTCTTCTAACCAGCTCACAAAATGTAAACAAAGAAAAAAAGACTTTCCACCACCGGCTCTAGATGGGTCACTTCGCCTCTTCTTTATCCCTTTTGTCCCTGCGCCTGTTCGTAATTGAATTTCAACAAAATCGCCAGACGCCGTTCCGTTGTAACCCTAATCCTTGTTGTAATTAAACGCAATGTTCGCTGGGGCGATACTCATCAACTTATCTTCTTTCTTGGGGAATCTAATTAAAGGGAATACGATACTATCACGGCTGGTTTATTCATTTCTTGTGGGAATGGAAGGTGGAGGAGACGCTGGGAGGTATTCCTAGGGCGTTGAGATTTGTTATACCTCAAAGCCTGCAATGTGGGGCAAACGTCCTAATAAAGTTGGATTACCATTTACTGCTTCGCGCAGTGTGTGCGAACACAATTCTGCCTAATTCTCCAAAACAACGTTGGCAAATGAAAGAAAAACCCGCACAATTAGAAGCTGGTACTGTCTTTTCATATCCGCATTTTCCCAAATGTACCATGCAGACTATGGCACTCAAATAACATAACGTAGGTTGGCCTAATTCTGCCGCGTGTCCTGTATTTGAAGTTCGAAGCCGATGTGAACAAAAAGAAACAGGTGGGCGAAAGACGCAGGCCGTCTGCAGCACGCTTTTTTTTTACTATTTATTTCCCCCGCGCAGGGTTCAAGAACATTCTTCAGGAGAGTGGCGATTTTTAGGGCTTTTTTTGGATGAACGGTGCCAAATACCTCCCAAGAGCTGAAAAATAAAGCAAAGAATAGAACAGCACCTCTATTCACAAAATTCTTAGCGATTGCCTTGCCGCATTCCGCGAAAGTGTCATTCCTTGAACCGTATATCGGCTTATTGGATCGCTAGTTTTCTATTGGGTGCACCCTTTGCGTGCTTCAACGCTACCGAAAGCTCCTGTCTGTAATCGAAGCCGATCCGAAGGGGCTACCTGCCACGAGCATGCCATGTCAGCTTTATTGCTGCCTTGAGCCTCCCGAAACGTACATAGCACATTTAAGCCGCTAAGGCCTGTCTGACTTTTTTGGTCGACTTGAAAAAGGCCCAATTAGATTCTCCAGCTTTTGTTTTTCTCCTTTGTTGTTGTGTTTTGTTTGACCCAATAAGAAGTTTCTCGTTTTCCCTTCCGGGAACTCCTTCCCCTCGGGAGCCTTCAGAACGCCAACGTGTTATAGCCGTGCCGGAACGCATTTGCTAGAGTAAACTCGCCGTGCTGCTTTTAAGAACAGGAAACTAAATTGTGTCACATGAGTTGGTGCTTCTTGCTGGCGTATGGTGCGAAAAGACGGTGTGGCGCTGCCCTTGTGGACCCAAGTGAAACTGTATGGACGGTTAGCCGGCCGCCCCGATTTCGGCGGGAGCAGTAAGAATATCAGATGCTATGTACTGCGTTGCCAACTGCTTTGCTATGAGCCATACACACATTCGAGATATTAATCGCATTCATGCCTTCAAGAGCGGCGAGAGTGCTGTTTTAGTGCGTATTTAGCGTGATTTTAAGGGTTATTCATGTTTTTATCGTGGACGTGTTTGCTTCTGAACAGCACGGATATATAAAAAAAAGTTATGTAAAATAGCGTCAAAGTATTCACTCGGCCCAATCCTCTAAGAGTTTAAGATACTGCAGCGCACACTATGTCTGTAATGAACAACCGACAAATCCTGCGTTATCGTCATGTGTGCGAATCATTTTCTCCTGCCGCCGTTATCAAACTTATGATCACATATGGGGCACAATCACATGTGATGCTTTATATTTCTATTCGCTGTTGAATGTTTACGTTATCTTTTTCCCTTGTGGAAATGTTTGAGCCGTCCCGAGCAGAGGAAAGTCTCCTGCATTTTGACAGCGACGGGGGGCTTTTAACCTCGCGCGTTTTTGATGTCGTGTAAGCCGTTAGCCCGGCACAGCATACATTTAATAAATGCCTCTCACTAGTTTCAGCCAGAGAATTTGTTGAATAAGAACTATCTGTTGATATCAGCCGGATTCAAGCTGGGTATACCAATGGGATCGGTGGAAGAGGACATGAGCAGCTGGCCATTGCGCTCATGTGGTTCCAGATTTTATGGGCGATTACACCGCCAATGTGCAGTACGTTTATCAAATACGCGGCAAAATAGCCTCTACGCCCAGGCGCTGGATATCCACCGTATAGCACCGCGTTCAAAGGAATCCCCAATTAGCAAAACACACTTTCAAACAACGACTGTGCGATCTTCTGGAAAGACAGGCTACTTGCATAGTTTAATTGGTATATTTAATAGTCTACGAGTGCAGTGTGGATGCAGTAAACGGAAATGGTTGACAACCCGTAATGCAACGGCGAAAGCAGCATCTTTATATTGGCTTAGTGAATACACTGCTGTACGATGTGTTTCTTCCCAAAACCAAAACTTTTGCCCGCCGCGGCTAAAGGGTTGTGCTGCTGTGAAGGAGAACGTGGGTTTGATCCCGACCACGGCGGACGTTGTCCTGAAGGAGGGGGGAAAATGCCGAATGTCGAAATTGTGGCGTACGCTAAAAAACGCACAAGCACCCCAAATTATTCCTCTGCTTTGCTTCCCAGGGGGAGATCGCTATTGATAGCGACGCCACCGCCCTAACTGCTAAGGTGGTGGTGTCGTTGGTGGCGGTTGTAAGGGGGCAACCTCTTTAGGTGTAACCCTAACCTTATCGTAGCACTAGTTTTAGTTTCGTGTGGTGGTACATTTTTACTAGAGTCGGAAAGGAGTCGAACGGGAGAAAGAATTTATCAAAAATTATCTTCGCTGAAATTATTGGGCAGTGAATATGTTAAAATAACAACGAAAATCGTAAATGCACTTTAAATTCCAAATACATTGTAGTTTATTGGTGATAGTATTTACAGGACGCTGTATTAAAAAGTCCGACCCAACGATTTCAAGAAACAAAACACTTTTGCTTATCTACGAATTAGAAAGTTTCTAGCTCGATTTACCCAATCAAACAACCAATGACTGCAGCTTTATCCCAGAAAGCAAACATGGGGCTGCGTCTTTCACGCTGGCTTTGCCGAAACTAATCATCTTCCTGGAATTCCGAACGATAGCTATCGGTGACTACTACTCTGACAGAACATCCCACAGATATGTAGTCTTTTGAACCGTAGAACTTTATAGACTTTCTGTCGGGATAGTTTCCTCGCAACACGAGTTGCAGCCGTTTTCTCTAACTACATATACTGCTGCCGTACAAGGCTGTGTATTGACTGCGGACGAGAATCTTTAACTGCTTACAACTTCACGGTAAAATAATTACGAGAAGTAAATGAAACTCGGCGTACAAATTGAGTCGTCTTAGCGGCCAATTGCACTGATTTTTTCTCCCGAGATAGCGACAGAAGGCCGACAGATACAAAGCAGTCACGAGAAAGCTGGCTTCCCCTCAAAGCGTATTTTGCCTACGGACGCCGTACACGATTGAGTAATTGGGAGGGAGAGGGTATCATCAGGGCTTGCTTTCGTCATGATGTGCAAGTAAATTGACTCAAACTGCGCAAACCGTTGTTTTGCGACAAAATGGCTACAGTACTTGGCGTAGCAGAAACGCCTCGTTTGTCTTATGCAACGCCTGGTCTGGTATCATTTTCTTCTGGAACTTACGTCTATTCAGAACGGCAATATCTATTAAAGCGAAGCTCTGATAGCGGCGTTCATCACGCAATACGCACTTCAGGAAGCCAACTTTACACAATGGGTTTCACAAAACGATGATGATGATAAATGAAGGCACATCGAGTGCCTCAAGAAAAAAAGAAAAAAACGCTTCCCGTGGTCAGAATCAAACCTGGGTCCATCGCGCTATGCAGCTGACGTGTTTCGAATTGCGCCCTTCCGACAAAGCCGGTGCAGTTGGGATTTTGGACTACAACTCATGTTGCACGGGAACATTGATTTTTGCACTTCTTTAAGTAACTAAAGAAGTGCAGTAGTAACTAAATGTTTTCTATCCTACCGCATCGGCAAGGTACTATCGATGTTAGGATTCGGAATGAAAGGCGCTGTCTCCTCTCTTAACTCGTCTTCTTTCTCAAAGTCTACGAGGTCATACAGGGCCACCTCAAATGCTACAGAGAAACCACCGAACACTTAATCGAATTTCGGCTTCCAAGGAAGTGCCAAATTAGATTTGAACTGCACTTTTTCACGCTGTCTTATGAAATTACTTCGGAGGTTCTATGCTTGGCTTCTTAAATTCCACCGTGCCTACAAGGTCTCGAGACTTCACGTGAGAAACCCTTCCACCTTTGTATTTCTTTGTTCGTTCTTTGTATTCAGACTACAGAATTGTAGGAGTCCGCTATGGACCGTACATGCCAGTACAAATATTCAGCCAGGGCTAAATGTTTAGTTCATCAACGCGTGGCAGCGTATCTACGACAAGCCCCCTCCCTAGATCAATTTCACACTCCGCCCCCGTCGCGGTAGCTCAGCGGCTAAGGCATTGTGCTATTGGGCCCAAGGACGCGGCTTTGATCCCGGCCTCGGCGGCCTTTTTTCTGACGGAGGTGACAAATTAAATCTCTTGTGTGTCGGCAGTCCGGTGCGAGTTAATGCTAAACTAATTCGTGCCCTTCAATACGGCGTGCCTCCTAGCCCAGGTGTAGCTTTGACGCAAAAGGAACCCACATTTTTCGAATTCCACACTGCATTTGAATCGAGTTTTTACTTTACCTATGTGACATCAGCTCTGAAAAGAAGAGCCCCCATAGAATCTGCCCCCCCCCCCTTTTTTTTTTGTTAGGAAGACCCCCCCCCACACAAGAAAGAAACGTGTACAGTTGTCCATCGTCTTAGCTGGAGCAACACTTTGTCCACTTATCGTCTTCCCTCTACTTCGCATAAGGTAATTTAGTCACTACTGCTGCATTTCTCTGAAGTTAAAAGGGGCACTTCAGTCCTCCACATTCGTTCGGAGTTTTTCAGCAAAATATTTTAGATATTCTACGCTAAAGTCGAATCTGATGTTTCGGTTTATCCTGTGAATGACCGTTTCTATTTTTTGCACATATCAGTTGCACTCACCTACGTTATGTTATCTGAATACCGTAGCCTGCATGATACATTTGGGAATATGTAGACGTGAAAAGGCAGTACCAGCTTCTAATTGTACGGTTCTTTCGTTCATATGCCAATGATGTCTTGGAGAACTCCGGCGTGTTATTACCGCCCGCCCGTATATTTATTTTTTTTTTTTGCTTTTTAAAAAAGACCGATTTTAATTTACGGAGAGCATACTGTCGCAAAGAACACTTCTGTCGCCTTTGTGCGTGCGAACCAGATGTATGTAAGACTAAACGCTTTCGCATCTTCTAGCACCAGGGACAATGGCGAAATCTCTAAACATTATTATTAAGCCCGAAGAAAACACGGAGCCGGTTTCAGGCAAACTGTGGGTGATTAGCCGATATTGAAGATGTTGTTTTGTTTAGAAATACACATTGAATTTGTTTTATAGAAACGAAACAAAACTGCCGCATCTAGGTTAAAAAATCATGTCACAGGGAAGCAAGATACCTGCAGGAAAAAATGCCCTGATGATTATTATACTTCCTAATGTGAAATTTGGGCACACCGCGAGTCTTCTCGATCATGGCGCATATCCGCTGCGTCTCAGGAAGTGATCGCGTGATTAGCGCGCGCCGCTGTGCGTTCGCTGCTCTGCCGCCGGCCAGCATCATTCTCATGCATCGTTCTCGCGAGCGGTGCCAATCATCGACGTAGTCAACTAGCGCCACCATCATTAACTGCCTATCGTAGTTTTGGCTATCCCCTTTCATTCCCCCTCTGCCCGTCCCCCCTACTGGGTTGCAAGCTGGTGAACTCCCAAACGAGTTCAAAATATGCCCAGTCCACCTCTTTTAGACTTTCTGTTTCAATAAATCACTCACCACCACCACCACCTAGCTTGTGTCGATTACGCCCGCTTATCTGTTTTGAACTTCCCCGCGCGTCACCATTCGCGTCGTCCTAGAATGTCCTACTTTAGTTGATGCTTCAGAAAACAAACTTGATTAATTGATTTTGGGGTTTAACTCGCCGCAGCTACAACAGGGCTATGAGGCGCGTTGTAGTGAAGGGCTCATGATTAATTTTGACCAACCGGAGATCTTCCACGAGCACCCAAGTCTCACAGCACGGGCGTTTTCTCTTTTCGCCTCCGTCAGAAAAGCAGCCACCATGGCCGGGATCGCGAACCCGCTTCCTTGGGCTCAGCAGAACAACGAGTTAGCTACTGAGCCACCGCGGCGAGTGAAAAACAAACTTGTACTATCCTCATACCATCGCCTCCTTTAAACACTTAAAGGCGCTTTTTAAAACATGGCAAACAATTTCTCACCGCGAATATGTTTTCACGATTCAATACATATATACTTTGAACCCCCTTAGGAACCCTCGAAGAGTAGCAAAATATTTTTTTTTTTCTTTTAGGCCGGACCCGCTTCCCATCCGCGTACCCATCCTTCAGTAAGCGGCATTCGGTGGTCTGGTGACTCCTACAGACCCATGTGCATCTAAACCCACTTGTGTATACGCCTCGAGCGCTGCCTGCAGGACGGCCACTGAAATCCCCCTAGCGGCCCGTTGCGAAAGTAGTCGCGGGAGTCTCCGGCCCGCTCACAACTGTCGCCGCTGCTTTTGCGACACGCTAACGACTGAGATTTACCGTTTGTATGCGTTGTAAATACATATTTATTTGGAGTAGTCACTCTGTTCGCAAATGCGGTGCATTCACGAGAGTGTAAATGTATCTGGCGCGGTCTTAGTGTTGTGCATTCGGTCCGTGTAAACGCCAGACGTGTGTCACAGGCCGGCGTCGCGAAACCGGCATATGCCTGGAGCAGATTGTAATTCCACTTCCCGGAAATTTACTAGCATTATTCCGCAAGCAGTGTTTCTTCAGGTGGTCATGCTACGGCTATACTACAATGTAAATCGGTTTTGTGTGCTTGCAGAGCACTCATACCTGACCACGCGAGTTACGCTTGATACCTCAGATATTGATCACTACCCTTGACAAGCCAGTGTGGCATACATTTCACGATCATTCTACAAAATAAGCGCGATGGATAATGCAAAATTCTACGCGGGCATCAGCACACGACAAAATAATTCAATGCTGGGTGGCCTTGTCGCGATGTGAGCGCTCGCAATGGATCTCTGCTACATATATCTTTCGTGAGCAGTGCGGAGACGGGCTTATAGAGTAATCCACGTCCGTGACTTAACGCTTCTTCATAACATCGTCATATGACCCAGGAAGCCTGCAGAATCAAGCACAAACTGTAATCAGAGGGCCTTATCAGATACCACACTCTTCCAATGACACCTTTTATCTCTTGTGAACTTACTTACGGTATACTTCTAAAAATGCGTCCTCCGAGTGATCAGCTGTTCGTTGAAGTCTAAAAGTCTAAAAACAGAGGGAAAGCGAACGCGAAGCTTGTCGGTGTTATTACTCAAACGTTCGTTACTTGATTTCGCTCTGCATTTGCACGCAACCATAGTAAAGCGCACCCTCCAACCCCCCCCCCCCCCCCCCCCCCCCCAATGTCTTGTGAAAAAACAGTGCATTTCGCATCTAGTTGTTCCAGGGAGTCCTTTACCTTGCTTTAGCTTCGATAAACCTATTTAGCATCCCCGAAGCTGCACTGGATTTTTTTATTTCTCTACGAGCTCTTCTGTTTCTTCCGGACTTGGCAGACCATTTATTTTTCCGTGGTTTCATTAACTTTTCTTGGTCCTTGCTAGAAGGCCTGAGTGGGCACATATGTAACGGACCACCGCCTTGGTGTACACTGAACATTTTCGCATGGCTTATATTCCCATAAAGGGCACAAGTTATTGTCAGGTATTGGGCAATCACATCCCCGAAACATATTTTTCTACGACGGATATGTATATTTGATACAAAGTACATTCGTTGTGCGCGCTGCAAAACGAAGCACACCTCTCACTGTGCTAGTATCAGGTCTAAGCGAGGCCACAAAATAATTCACTTGTTCTTGAAGCATTCGGAGGTGACAGTGGTTATACGCTGCTGTCGTCGCCGACGCCGGAAAGAGCGGCCTAGAAGCACGTAGAACTGCGTCCCCGGATAGCTCTTGTTGGCGTTCGAGCACTCTACCAAGACGCACCTACTTCTGAAGTGCCCTGAATGTAATATTTTCGCACAGACGACACCATCACAAGCTGTGTCGTGCGCGGAAAGGCAATAAGAAGTGAAAGACAACTAAAACAATGCATGATCTAGCCGCTATCAGCCACGCACGCTGCTCCCGTTAGCGCCGCGGTGAAGCGGCGACCGGAGGTGCAGTGATCGCGAAGCTCGAGGCGTATAGCTATATAGCTACCCAGGGCCCAACTCCCCCCGGTGTCATAGATGTTAGGAACTAGCGGACCTGGCGCACATGTTATGGCAATGTCCGCAGGCGATCACAAATGGCCGCACAATCACTACCAGTGAGCAATGGGAGACCATGCTGCTCAGCTCCTGCCCGGAAGATCAATTCTAGGGCCGTCCAGTTGGCTGAGGACGCTGCCAGAGCCTAAGGGCTCACGGCAGGCGACTAATCCTCACAATTGGCAAACTGTATAAAGTATTTGTCTCTCTCTCTTTACATTTTCACCCTTGGTGATTCAATCCTTCCACCGTTCTTCCCCTTTTTCTCTTCGTCATTTTACGTTTGATTCAAATGCCCGCGTGTTTTGTGCAGTGCTCGAAGAAGGGACGCCACAGTATGCACCTTCTGCAGCCACATCTCGGCGGCCATTTAGGAAGACGCTCATAAGAACCGACATACGGCTATATTCAGTTGCGATAGAGTACGCCCGACATTTCCATTAGATTTTCAGAAGCCAGAGAGCGAAACGTTCCTAAATCCATGGCTGCATTTTCATGAGAGCTAGAGAGAGCACACGCCCTGAATCGCAACAGTTCAAAGGAAGCCTCATGAATGGCTTACAAGACATTTCTTGTGCAAGAAGCCACTCGCTTTGAAGCTCGGGATCTTTTTCAACAAGTGTTTTTTTTTTATTCCCATTTCATGATGTTGTATTTTCTCTTTAGAAATGGTTCTGCTAAAGCCATTATTCAGACATTGGAGTTCAGGGATTTATACACCCCCCCCCTAACACCCCCCCAACACCCCCCCAGAAGGACTTCGACACCCCCCAAAAGCACCCTGCCTAAGGATTTATGTAACACCCCCCCCCTCCCAAACATCCCACCGACACCCCCCCCAAAATCCAAATTCTGCATAAACCCCTGTTGGAGTTTAACACAAACCTCGTTCTTTCGGCAAGCTCCGTCATTTACACCATTTTTGGGCACATGATCGTTTGAGTTTTGCGGCACTGGGCTCGAAACAAGTACAGTCTAAAGCTGAAGGACGCGCCTTCAAGGCCTCATGTCGGATGTTGAAGTCGGGCTACTTTCTAAACGATTTGGGGCTTCGAGTTCTTCACCACGGTTCCAATACCCGCAGTTATGGATTGTTGCTCCTAATGGCGCTTAAACAAAAGCGTTAGGATTCTCGGGCCGAAAAGAGGTGGATAGGCACAACTTATTGGGAAGAGTTCTATACGAAGGAATGAAAGAGAGGACCGCCAGCGCCCACTTCAGTGTTAAATGTATATTAGGAATGTGAAGAAAGGAGATGGAATCCAAATGCGAAATCCCCAAGTTTGGGGGACAGTTTTGGGCAACCGCCGATAGAATTATACAGAGCCAGACAAGACACGCTGTGACGAATCTCGGCAGCACGTATCTACACTTTTAGAAATCACCACAAGTGAGCTTCACCACAACACTATCGAACAACCAATCAGCGGGACGAGATATGCAAATTTGGCGGTTGACGAGGCCCAGCATGTGGTTTGAGTAAAAAATCAAAACCCCTCTCTTAATCCTGAAACGTGTTTTGACCACACTAAATTAACAAGCCCGGTCGTTAGGTTGCGTGGTCAACGACAACTGCGCCAAGTATAACTTCTTCACGTGCAGCGGAATTTTTAAAGAGCGAAATTTTTAAAGATCAAAGCTCTTTAGCAAATTGTAACTTTTAAAAAGTACTTAAAACTTAAAAAAAAGAAGATTTTTGAGAACTTTGCTTTCAAAATTGTAACAGTTAAAAGTACTGAGAAATTGCGGAGCGCGCGCACGTGAGCACGGGCCTCGCACGAACCGCCCGGCAGTTAACACAACCAAGAAAATGCCTATAGCTCGTGTGTGCGTGCCACGCGATGACCGCCTAGCGTCATCGGCGAACGTCTGCAAGCTATCTAAGCGTACCCACTTGGGAGATTTCCCAAGATGCCAAAAAAAAATAAGAAAAATAAGAAGAAAAATTCAATCGTTTGCCGCAATCCTGGAAACACTTGCTCGGAATGAGAAAGCAGATCACAGCGTACGCCCCTCCAAAGTGATGTCCAAGGATGATCACTTGCAAACAATGTAGGAAGCTCACAGTTATAGCAACGATGATGGAGTAAAGATCGTTGTGGCAGCAGCGAAGAAGCGAATCGTCTGCAATCGTAGACTTACCGTCGTGACGGTCGTGGAGGTATCGGACAGCTTCGCTCCCTTCAAGTCTCACGCGTTAGTGTGAGCTTCCTTCACATTTTAAGCCTTTCGCGCCCTTTCTTGCATGTTTTTGGACACTACCGTATAAACGCATGTACACCCTTTGTCAAAATTTTCTGGGCCAAGCGAAAAGTGCGCAAGCGCAAATAATTCAATGTACGAGCTCACCTCCCGAGCGAGGAATACACGCTTTACGCGGGAAAGCTAGAGAAAACATCTTTCTTTCTTACTGTCATAAAACATTTTTGTCACATTTAAAGGTAAAGCTTAGTCATTGAATTACTTTTGGTCGTGGAGGCTTAGGATTGGCCTAGAAAATTTGAGCAAAGAGTGTACGTCGTCTATTTTCCTGTAAGCGTCACGATGCAGAGTTTCTGCTATTGGGCAGTTTTTTTTTTTTTTTTCAAGCTCTTCCGGCTAAGAGAACCGTCGTTTGCTCAGCTTCCTGCAGCACGTTTACACACTGTCGTGTTCGTCTATATTTACCTTTTTTCTCTATTACCATGCTTCTCGTACAATACGTGAGTGCAACTTGTGAAAAAACGCTTGAGCACGAGTCCGCCGCTGGTTTGCTCTGTGCCTGCTCAGTAAGCCCTATCGCGTCTGGTGTAAAGCGGTCCAAACCGGCGCGTTTGGTGCGCGGCTTCTGTGCCGCTTTAAAATGTGTTTTTGACGTGCCGCCGATAGCAACCACCGCATCGTGAAGTCAGCGCAGCGCAAAACACGAAATGGTTGGAGACGTCATCCTCTGAACAGAGAAGCATCATGACAGGGAACTCTCGCACAACGTCAGCAGCAAGGAGAATGGTGAAAAGAGGAGAAAACGCGCCGCTGCGACAATGCGCGGTTGTTGATTTACAATTCGATCGCTTTAGCCAAATTCACGGAGGAGGAGATTTATAGTACGCAGCTTTATTTGGTTGTATGTACATCCTTGTATCGGTGGAGGAGGGTATTTAATGGTCCCTTTAAGAGAGAGACGGCTGAAACGCGAAGATTTTTCCATACAACGTGACTCAAAGTCCAAAATCCCAACTACTTCGACACTGTCAGAATGGCGAAATGGAATAGGCATCGGTTTCACAGTGCGAGTGGCTCAGGTTCGATTACAACCACGCCAAGAGATTTTTTTTTTTTTTTTTGAGGCGCTCGGTGTGATTTTTTAGTGCGTTATTGCGCGACGAACGACGCCGTCAGTGAGGTATAGAAAGCTTCGCTTTAAAATTCAAACTGCGCAACAGTGCTCCGTATGCATTTGCGCTGCTATCCCTGCGCAGATTTTATTTTTTACTCAAACCACATACTTGGCCGAGGCATGATATTCTTAGTTTGAACGCGTATAGTCGAGTGAACAATACTTTCTAAAAATAGTAAACTTTTCTGTTTAACAGCGACTGGGTTCCTTAATAAGCCGCTGGATCTGCTGGACTATCAAAATAAAAGAGCACCAATTTACGAAATTTTCAGGACCGGGACACCGAGATTTCATCGGTTTTTTCCTCTCAGTTGCTATTGCTTGTTCTACAAATTGCAACAAAACTTCTAGCAGGTACTTTCGCCCCGGAAGTTGCGTGATTAGTCTTGTCTGAATAAGGCTGAGAGGTAAAAAATAAATATTAGTGTTGTATCGCCGTCGTTGTGGAAGGACAGTACTTTGGAATAAGTTCGCCCTCCCGCGGGAGTGATTTCCTTACTTTGGCGTTGTTTAATTTTTGCAGCGTCTTCTGCCGCAACTTATGTTCACAGTTTATAACTACTGTCTTCAGCGCTTCATATGGGTTACTTGTCTGCCTGGTTTAGGGTAATACGTAAGGCCTTATTCTGTATTCAAATCGCCATTTTTTCACCAGCTTGAAAACACAGTTACGCCCTCTGATTCACTCAGCCATTTGCGTGCATAATGTAAAGATGTATTCACTCACTGAGAATCATATGTAAAAACCCCTATTTTGATTTTTTTTCGTATTTGTTTCATTTACTGCAATTGTTAATCACGACGTATTTGCATCCAATTTTGGAGCCGCGTTTCAACAGGAAAAATACACCCACCAGCTGCTATATTAGCACACTGCCTACTTTCTCGCGTTGAAAGGAAAAAAAGCAAATATTCTCACCAGATTACCCGTTTTCTTTAAAACGATATTTTGCTTATACAGGGCTGGAAACAGAAGACGTGCATGCCTCGCAGTAATTTAAATACAGAAGTGTTTTATTCCACAAGAATTTTGCGGGCAGTCCGTGAAATTTTAGTTTTCAGACTGTCAACTCTGGTGGTCTATGTCCAAGATGAAATGTGTGGTTTTAAATATTGCTGGAGAGGTGTGTTATTTTTCACACCGCCGAGGTCTGATAAAAATGCTTATGCCGCGGAGTAATGAAGTATGTGGGGCAGAACGCCTCTCGTCTCGCACGTGAGAAAAACATCCCGTTTATTTTGCATCCTTCCTGGTAAAAAACACTTTCACTATACACCCAAAATATTTTAAACGATTACTTAGGCGAATATTCGTGCACCGGCACCGTAACAACGCAGTTCTATCATGCTCGCATGTTCTGCATAAGTGTATTATGGCGTGCGCAAAGCTCCTTAGCTGGAACGCGGTTTTTGACTTTGCGATGTGCCTGCTACTTCTCGAAACTGAGGTTTTAAGGAGAGAAAGGCAAGCAAGTGCAATTAACGATTTGGAAGCACAAGAGAAACTTTGTCTTTTTTTTTCCAAGAACTATCAACAACATGCCGCTTCGTATTTTCCGTTTAGAAGAACAAGCTGATATTTAATCTGAACTCGGAACTTTCTTATAAGGCCCTGTGAACCCGCATGAAGATAGTCACATGAAGTCTCTGCTAAGTCCGTCATCCACTGCACCAGGTTTACCGTGCGGACAACTCGCCATTCTTCACCATGGTACAACAAAACAGCTTTCACTGAATTTTCTGTTTTTTTAGACGCAACATTTGTGAAGATTAAAGTTTTCTTTTTATGCCTGCAATTATATGCTGGGGAGATTTCCTCTCCCCATGGATGTCTATGTCTCACAAAGTCAAGAACAGGATCAAGCGAAAGTTACGTTGCTCTGGATCAGGATTAAAACCTGACACAGATGCAAGTATCCTTACGCAATACATGTCGTAAAAAAAGTGTCCTTCCAACACTCTCAAAGCCCCCTAGCAACCCCTAACCCCTTTTCTCGCTAGCTCACTCACTCACTCACTCACTCACTCACTCACTCACTCACTCACTCACTCACTCACTCACTCACTCACTCACTCACACACACACACACACACACACACACACACACACACACACACACACACACACACACACACACACACACACACACACACACACACACACACACACACACACACACACACACACACACACACACACACACACACACACACACACACACACACACACACACACACACACACACACACACACACACACACACACACACACACACACACACACACGCACGCACTTTTATTTATTTATTTATTTATTTATTTATTTATTTATTTATTTATTCATTTATTTATTTATTTTTATTGCTACATCCCAGCGCAAAGAAACAATGCAATCCGGTGTCGCACGTTTTTCTTGCCATTCCGTGCTCGTGGTTGTAGCGCCAGCGAGAAGAGCGAACATGGGTTGGCTGCTGCTTACCCCAATGGTAAAAAATTATATTCGGGAAACTAAATTCAAATAGATCACGACAAGGATATCAAGGCCAATAATTTGTTTGTTCCCTTTTTGTAGCGTGAGCTACAACTGCCAGAGGTTGAGCAGTTTCGCGTGGCTCCTGGAGAGCCGTGCTGCGCATGCGCGAGGAGCACTGACGTCACGTGGCGCACAGAACGTTGCTCGCTGCCCGGCGTCTCTCACACACCCCACGCGCCTAGCGTCTTCGCCGACCTCCGTTCCGCGCGTGGTGGCCTGGTCCACTTGATGATCATGTGAGGGGTGGTCGGGTGTGGAACCGATGGCTCGTGCGTCACAGCAACACCGGCGTACGCCTGTGGAACCAGCTTAGCTCTGGGGCAATTGGTGACGCTGCGCCGGAGCAGCTTGATAAACATACATCTGTCACATAATTCGTATACCGTGTGCGTGTCATTGAAGAAGCAGTAAGCACGATAATCAAGCTAATCCTAGACAACCAGAAAAGATAAAAGTAACCAGCTGAACCTTAGCTAAGGCTACGTATATCCTGGCATAGTCGAGCTAAGCCACTGCTAATTTTTTTTACGGATTTACACCCTCTTTCTCTCTATAATACGACTGCTAGTGATACTTGTTACACTGCTAACGAGACTGCTAGTTGGGCAATACAATTGAACGTTTGACTCCACCCGCCTAAAGATTTTTTTTTTTATTGAGCAGAAAAAAACATTTTCGGGCGCTTACGTCTGCTTAGGTGCTCTGAAGCAAAAATCGGTATGGCTTTCCGTAGCTATATTTACCAGATACGTCTTTACTGCAACATCAGGTTCATGTCTGTTCCTCCCCATTTGCTCTGTTCGTTTTTTTGCATGAGTTCGTTCAACAGGCACATCGTCGACACTTCACGGCATAGCTTCCTTAAAGGAGCCATGAAGAGAAAACAAAAGTTTGTTTTATTCGAAAGATTAGGTGTTTCATAGTACCCCTAGCGCTTTCCCGGAAGCAAATGATGCTTTATTCACTCAAAAATAAGGCAATTTAAGCCAAAATTTTAAATCTCCCGTTAAAATTGCACATTCCATGACGTGAACAATGGCGTCATACGAGCCGGTCCATGAAACAGATACTTAGTATGTCGACTCCATATAGCACCCACACGCGGGAGTCCACCGAGACGGCGGCCATTTTAAAAATACTAGTAAAACCTAGTGCACCCGCTTCCCTATTCATAAAATCGCCTGATCCGGAGAACAAAACTCTCGCCGAGGAGCTCCGGCTTGCATTTAACAACCTCACACCACTTGAACGCTCAATGCTTCTAAGTGCACGAGCGGCAAGAGTTGTGGGATACGCGGTGGACGGGAAAGCGACCATTCCGCGATAGCCACAACAGACGAACGCCCTGCCGTCGGCACCGCTGCCTCGTCAGCCCCGTCGCGACGGACGAATACAGACTGGTGCGTATGTGCCGTATTTTTATTACGGTTAATAAAAAATTCCCCGCATTTCCCCGAGGGGAAGAATGTGAAAGTGCGAATGCACGAGTTGAATTTGCGCGGTTCGGTAATGTTCGCGAAAGAGAGATCACACACACACACACAACTACAAAGAAAGAAAGATGCATTTATTCACAGACACCTATTTGTGTTGTCGTTGTACTTGATTGCTAGAGCGGATCTCAGCTTTGAAATTTCGTGTCAGTACTCCTTTAAGCAGGTGCATTAGCCCTTCTCACGCCCGATTCTTGGCCAATTCCCCACGTGGGTATGTGCCATGTCAGCGGCCAGGCAGCGCGCGCCCATCTCTCCCCGTTGCCAAGGAAGACGAGGAGATTCCTGGCCAATCCCCCACGTGGGTATGTGCCATGTCAGCGGCCAGGCTGCGCGCGCCCATCTCCACGTGCGCGGACATCGCCGGTGGACGCAGGTTCAGGGTCGCTTAAGAAGTGCATTGCATTTAATAGTTCAATTTCAGTAGCAGTATCGCTTATGCCAGTTGGCCGGTGTCGTGTATGGAAAGCCGTTCGCGCGAGCTCTCTGCTTCGACCAGAAAGATACGAGCGTCAATTCGCGGTGTGTACGGCATTTTTTCCCCCAAAGTCATAGCGCTTTGACGGCGATTTGACGAAGAAGGCGACGAGCGCCAGCATGTCCCAGGAGTGAGCTAACGTAAGGGTCCCTGCCGTAATCACTTCCTCGGAAATGAAGCGAGCACACTCGTACTTCCTTTAGCTCTCTTTCTCCTCTGTTTGCAAAGTTCACAAAACGTAGCCACTTGCTTCGCCGAGGTTCGTCGTTGAGCAGCACATGAAAGGAGATCTCCTCACCGGGGATGTCGCACTCCCTCGACGATTTGCCCGTACTACATGGGCATTTCAAAACGTAGCAACGAAATTTCATTGTAAAGTACTCGAACAAACTGAAGTTTTCAGTGGTTGTAAACTGGAAACGACCTCCTAACAATAGCAGCAAGCCAACACCATTCCGAAACTGCGACGACTGTCACTATCTCGTCGCTGCTTGCTGTTCCTTACTCCCCTCGTTTCTATTTTTACCTTTGTTGGTTGGCGATATGACGGCCAACCTCCTGTGAAGGGATTACGATACCAAGCAAGGTCGCGGCTGTGCGTGCTGGGACGGTTCGTTGGCCCCTAAGAGCCTCGAACCCGAAAATTCGTCTGCGCGACCAAAGTAGTCTAAGAACGTTGTGCGCGACGGCGAGATGTCGATCTCGGCCGGCGGTAGTTTCGTACGCAGTGGCGCACACGCTTGCGTGTTCGTCCGGAACTTCAACCGTATACTCCACCGTTCTTTGTCATAACAAGAATGTGCAGCATGTTTCACGGGCATTTAGCTCGCTATGCAAACTGTAAGCCCTGCCTAACATGCGTTTGCTTTTGCCGGCCTGTGCCAATCGCAGAGCATTCTCGAGTGACATCATAGGTTCTGTTGAGGAAAATGAGCTGGTGGGTCGCATGGTCATTTCCTTTTTTCCTAATTATGTAGCTTATTTGAGCGACGTTTGTGTTAAAAGTGGTGTCAGTATGGTTCTATGGAGGCAATCTTTCGAATGAATACTGACACCACTTATAACGCAAACTTCGCTCAAATAAGCTACATAATTAGGAAAAAAGGGAATGACCATGCGACCCACCAGCTCATTTCCCGCAACAGAACCTACGATGTCACACGAGAATGCTCTGCGATTGGCGGAGGCCGGCAAAAGCAAACGCAAGTTAGGCAGGGCTTACCAGTTTGCATAGTGAGCTATATGCCCGTTAAACATACTGCACATTTCTTTTATGACACTAAGAACGGTGGAGTAAACGGTTGAAGTTCCGAATAAACACGCAAGCGTGTATGCCAATGCCTACGAAACTACCGCCAGCCTAACTCGACATCTCGCCGTCGCCACCGTCGCGCAGACGAATTTTTGGGTTCGAGGCTCTTCGGGGCCAACGAACCGTTCCAGCACGCACAGCCGCGACCTTGCTTGGTATCGTAATCCCTTCACAGGAGGTTTGCCGTCATATCGCCAACCAGCAAAGGTAAAAATAGAAACGAGGGGAGTAAGGAACAGCAAGCAGCGACGAGATAGAGACAGTTGTCGCAGAAGTTTTGGAATGGTGTTGGCTTGCTGCTGTTGTTAGGAGCTCGTTTCCAGTTTACAACCACTGAAAACTTCAGTTTGTTCGAGTACTTTACAGTTAAATTTCGTTGCTGCATTTTGAAATGCCCATGTAGTACGGGCAAATCGTCGAGGGAGTGCGACATCCCCGCCGGTGAGGAGATCTGCTTTCATGTGCTGCCCAACGACGAACCTCGGCGAAGCAAGTGGCTACGTTTTGTGAACTTTGCAAACGGAGGAGAAAGAGAGCTAAAGGAAGTACGAGTGTGCTCGCTTCATTTCAGAGGAAGTGATTACGGCAGGGACCCTTACGTTAACTCACTCCTGGGACATGCTGGCGCTGGTCGCCGACTTCGTCAAATCGCCGTCAAAGCGCTCTGACCTTGGGGGAAAAAAATGCCGTACACACCGCGCATTGACGCTCGTATCTTTCTGGTCGGAGCAGAGAGCTCGCGCGAACGGCTTTCCATACACGACACCGGCCAACTGGCATAAGCAATGCTGCTACTGAAATCGAACTATTATTAACCGTAATAAAAATACGGCACATACGTACCAGTCTGTATTCGTCCGTCGCGACGGGGCTGACGAGGCAGCGGTGCCGAAGGCAGGGCGTTCGTCTGTTGTGGCTATCGCGGAATGGTCGCTTTCCGGTCCATCCGCGTATCCCACAACTCCTGCCGCTCGTGCACTTAGAAGCATTGAGCGTTCGAGTGGTGTAAGGTTGTTAAATGCAAGCCCGAGCTTCTCGGCGAGAGTTTTGTTCTCCCGATCAGGCGATTCCATGACTAGGGCTGCGGGTGCATTAGGTTTTACTAGTATTTTAAAGACGATAGTCTTTCTTGGGCTACTTAAACCCAGAAATTTTGGTCTGTCTGTATGTCTGTCTGTCCGTCTGTCTGTCTGTGACTTGATTCAGCCACCCGGCCAAAGCAAAAGAATGCCTGCGCAATAGTCTTATATAGTCACAGCTAAATCTACCCGTCTTGGTCCGGGGTAATGTTCATACTTGTCAACATTGTTGAAGAAGAACAAGACAATACGCAATTATGAGACAACAAATCAATACAGAAGTGATATTTTCAGTGTTCCTTTATAAAAATTCAAACATGCTGGACTTTTGCGAAATTAAATACTTCATCAACTGCAGAAAAAGAATTCACTCCGCCGTCGCCTGCTGTCGCCCGCGCCACTATAGCTTCTGGCGCCTTTTTAAGAAATCAACCGCTAACAGTTACGCAAGGTTCCACTAGATAGTTTCCACGCTCTGCTTGCAACGCACGTGGAGTAGGGAAACGCGGTTCTATAAACGTCAAAGTAGGGTGCATCGATTACCGCGCGTCTTCGCCGTACGGCAGCGTTCGCATCGAGACACCCGGTTTGGAGCAGTGGAACGCGCAAAATTTAAAATGATTTAAGCAAACATTTGACGTCTTTACCTTGGGAGGAGCGCGACGCAAGAGGAACAACATGAGAGGTGAGCGGTAAAGCGAAGGGAGGCATTTACTTCGCAAAAGCCGATAAAGACTATTGTCTTTGGACGTCATTTGCAACGAAAGGAGCAGATACGCGGCCAATTTTTTAAAATGGCCGCCGTCTCGGTTTCGGCACGAGTTTCGGTTCCTGTTTGATTCCCGCGTGTGGGTGCTATACGCCTCGAGATTCGCGATCGCTGCGCCGCCTGCCGCCGCTTCTCCGCGGCGTTTGCGGGATTAGCGCTGCGTGGCTGATAGGTGGTCATGCAGTGTTTTGGTTCTCTTTCGCTTATCTTTGCCTTTCCGCGCACTAAACAACTTGTTATGGTGACGTCTGTAAGCAAACTGCACGTTAGGGCACTTAAAAAAAAAACAGCTGCGTCTTGGTAGAGCGCTCTAACGCCAACAAGAGCTGCCAGGGGAGGCGGTTCTGCGCGCTTCTTGGGCGCTGTTGCGGGCGTCGGCGACGGCAGCAGCATATCACCGCTGTCACCTTCGAACACGTCAGCACAAGTGAATTCTATTTATTGTCGCCTCGTTTAGACCTGATATTGGCACTGTAAGAGGTTGATTCGCTTTGCAGCGCAGACAACAAATGCGGCTTTGCTTCTAATATGTACGCCGTAGAAAATTGTTTCGGGGATGTGATAAGCCAATAGCTGACAAAAACTTGTGCCTTTTATGGGAGTATAAGCCACGCGAAAATGTTAAGTACACTCGAAGGCCGTGCGTTGTCAAATACGTGCCCAATGAAGCTTTATAGCAAGCACCAAGATATAAGTTAATGAAACCACGGAAAAATGAATGGTCCGCAAGTCAGGAATAAATAGAATAGTCGTACGGGAATGAAAAAAAAAAAAAAACCGAGTGCAGCCTGTGAAATACTAAAGACGTTTGTTTGAGCAAGGTAGTATTCACCAGACCAACTAGATGCGAAATGCACTATTTCGCTAGACATTCGGGGGGGGGGTGGGGTGAGGAGGAGGACGCTCAACTATCGTTGTTTACAAATGCGGAACGAAATCAACGAATGAACGTTTTAGTAATCACACACAAGCTGCGTGTTCACTTTTCGTTTGTTTTTCGCCTTCAACGAACGGCTGATCACTCGGCGGACGCATTTTTTGAAGAATACAGGGTAGGCAGTTCACAAGCGATACGAGGTGTCGTTGGAAGAGTTGATTGATTGATTGCAGGGTTTAACGCGCCGACGAAACGGAGGCGATGAGGCACGCCGTAGTGGAGGGCTCCGGAATAATTTTGACCACCTGGAGATCCTTAACGTGCGCCTAAATCTCGTACACACGGGCTCGTTGGAAGAGTGTCGTATCTGATAAGAGTCTCTGATTTCGGTTTATGCTAGATTCTGCAGTCTCCCTGTGTCATATGACGATGTTTCGAAGAAGAGTTTGGTCACGGACGCGGATTACTCTACAAGCCCATCTTCGCGCTTCTGCGGAGGATAAATGTAACAGATGAATCTTTGCGAGCGCTCACCTCGGGACAAGACGACACAGCATTAAATTTGTCGTCGTGTGCTGACTCCGGAGTGTAATTTTGCATTATCCATCGTACTTCTTTGGTACAATGTTTGTGAAATTTATGCCGCATTGGCTTGTTCATGGTACTGATCAATATCTGATTTGTGATATTGGCAGGCGTAACTTGCGTGCTGTCAGGTATGAGTGCTCCGCTGGATTTTCTAAGTGCACAAAGTCGATTTACATCATAGTGTGTATGGCCGCTACATGACCATCGGAGGAAACACTGCTTACGGAGACACTGCCACTAAATTTCAGGGCAGCGGAATTGCAATCAGCTGCATGCAAATGCTGGCTTCGGGACGCCGGCCTGTGACACACGCCCGGCGCTCATATACATCTCACTAAGATCGCGTCATAAACGTTTATACTCCCGTGAACACACCACGCTTGCAAACAGAGTGCCTGCTCCACGTTATTCGGTATTTCGAACGCGGACAAACGGTAAATCGCTGTCTTGAACGAGCCCCAAAAGCAACGGCGACAGGGGGGAGCGGGCCGGGGACTCCCGCGCCTGCTTTCGAAACGGGCCGCTAGGGGGATTTCAGTGGCGCCCCTACAGGCCGCGCTCGAGGCGTATATGGAGTCGACATACTAAGTATCTGTTTCATGGACCGGCTCGTATGACGCCATTGTTCACGTCACGGAATGTGCAATTTTAGCGGGAGATTTAAAATTTTGGCTTAAATTGCCTTATTTCTCAGTGAATAAAGCATCATTTGCTTCCGGGAAAGCGCTTAGGGTACTATGAAACACCTAATCTTTCGAATAAAGCAAACTTTTGTTTTCTCTTCATGGCTCCTTTAAGAATCGGAGTTCTCCGTCGCCGGCATGCACCTGTTTAATCATGTGATGTTACGTTCACCTGTCACCCGATTTAACGTCAGAGCCACAAGGCCGCATAACTTGTTCGGACTCTGGGAACGTACTGAGGTACCGTTAGGTAACGCACTAGGTAACGTCAGGTAGCGTTAGGTAACATAGGTTACGGATTCGAGAGACTGGGCTTGAGTTCTCATAACATCTCAAATGGGCTTTTCGTCTACGTTTTAGAGCGGTGGCCATTTTCTGTACAGGACGACAACAGAACCGGTAACGCCAGTTTTTACACAGTGGGGCACTTTAGGCTTTAGCTTTAAAGGGCTTGGTCTACACTTCTGGCGCCCCTGCATGAATTGTTTGCGTGCACGATAACATTTTGTTACGCTCATTGTATTCAGCATGTATTTGAGCCTATAGTTACTCTATCACGCAGGCCCTCACCGCGTGGGGCCTTCGGTCCTATTTCATAAAGCGATCCTGTTTACGAGTTTCTTCCTAAGGCGTCGACTTACGTCGGGGCATTCTGCATAGGACCAAGCGAATTAGCCTCCAGGGAAAAGGAGAAAACAGCCAGCAGGCGAGACGACTGCATCTAGACGAACTAAGCCGCCAACGGTTCGACGTAGTTATTGGTGGTAGGGCCGTGCGGCGCGTCAATGCTGTGGCTAATTTCTGCGTGGCAGTGACAGCACGCGACAGTTTCTTTTTCAGGATACAAACTGGGGTTTGTTGGTACATGACTGCAACGAAAACTGCGTTGAAGACTTGGGCACAGGAAGAAATTAGACAGACATGGCACAGACTAACAACTAACAACTGATTTGTACTGTGAGCAAAGGAACATTTATATACGCGTAAGAACGCAAAGGGTACATACTACGCATAAACACACAATAAAAAAGAGGAGAGAAATGAAGAAAGAATGGAGACGATACGGCAAACACGATAATGACAAGGGCGGGGGTTTCTGTAGTTTTTTCGGCACCCAAAAACCGAAACAATTTATGCAACCCCGTCAGTTCTAGAAAAATCAAGTGTGGGGTTGCCTAGAAAAACCCGCCAAGCGCTTCGTTGACTGCCAGGGTTGTGTGGACTATGAAACCCATGTCTTATGCGGGGATTGTATACCGGCCAAACGGACCGATGCATCCATGGTTCAAAATCAAGGAAACACAGGTAAATAATGTCACATGAGCAAGAAAACCTGTTGCTCGGATACACCCAAGATAGTCGGTGTCTGGTGCTGCAGCCGGAAGCGTTCGAAGCGCGTCGTCTCCTAACGCACGTAACCAAAAAGCCCCCTCCCCCTCCACCCCCCCCTTCTCCGCTCTAGCGCTGCAGGAACAATTTGACCAACACTAGCATAAGCAATTACATGAGAAAAAGTTCGCTCACGCGATGACCGAAATAACTTCGCGGAACGACCCTCTCATTTTTTGATTAGAAGAATGCTCGTGACATTTCTTTGCATACCTGGTCTTCATGCAGAGTCTGCTAGCAGTGGCATGAAACCCTGATAACCTGAAATGCCATAAAAACCCCGATGCAAAAACAAACAAAAAAAACCTGCTACAATTCGCCATGCCTTGCTGCTCATATAGAAAAAAAAATTATATAATTTAGCATCTGAGAACTGGAAACTGTAACATCGAATCATCGAAAAGAATTAGCAATCACACAAAAACTTAATTTCCAACAATTTTTATAATGCTATTCTTCAAAATGCTCTTCTTCAGCTTTTTTTACAAACATAACAGCAAATTGAGCTACAAGCTTAATACTCTGCTTATCGCATAAACTGTAGCCACCGTGTCACTTTTTTAGTGTTCAGAGTAAAATATTTTCCTGTTTGTGGGTTTAGCAGTCCTGCTAAATTTTGATTTTGGCGTTTCATACACTTGTTTACAGGTACACTCGTTTGTTTTCGCTTCGGTTCACCGCAACCCTTCGAAACTTCCAAGGTCGTATAGGGAGCTCTTCCTCCGTTGCACGCCAAATGGGCCCACAGTCTCATCTCGCCATATTTACCAGGAAAAAAAATGGAGTCGGGTTTTCGTGGCTCTTTCCTGACCCCATCGTTTTGGCTATAGACAAAGCAGAGAAAACAACAAAGAGAACGCGGAATTTCTTTCCTAATGCATATAGTATGCAAGTCCACAAAGCCTGCGGTCATCACCGTGGACAGCCCACAACAGAAACGGTAGATGTCTGGTAAACATAAGCAAGGAGCGGAACAAGAAGAATGACGCCAACATCCTTCCGAATCTCTCTTACCAAAGAATGACGGGACTTTCTCCCTTTCATCGGCTTTGCCGTCAAGTACCCCCGCTCAACCTGGGTCGATTTCGTGTTGATGGCGTCCCTCCGAGGCGTCCATTCGATGCCGATCTTGAAGACCTCTTCTCCCTGCCTTTTGTGCTTGTTTGTCTTTTCCCGCCTATTTCTTCCCGTCGCTTCCTTGTGCGATCCGAGCGGAGGGCCAAGGGGCTCACGCCGCTCATCACAAACAGAGAAAAGAGGAATCAGCGCAAGGCGCAAAGCTCAACGCTTCGGAATAATAGGGGATCCGGGTCATGCGGAGGCTTTCATCGCGGCGTTCGGTGACCGTGAACGCCGTTATAGGAAAGGAAGACCTCATCACGGTGTGGATGAAGTGCGAAACTTTGGCCCGTCTTGCTTCCTATAGTCGCCGTTGCAAAGCCGCACTGTACTCTGCTACTCCCGCTGGGAGAGCTTTCCTATGGCTGCATTTCTGAAAGACGGCGCCTCTCTTGCATTGTCCCGCTTTTTTTTTTTTTTGCTTTTCTCCCTGCCCTTACGCCAGAGGTGTAGAGTAAGGTGGCACGTAGGAGCTTTTGAGTTCGTCGCGAAGACCAATGCCTTTCAGTATTGCAATGGAAACTTTTGTCAGGAAAGAAAGACGAGAAAATTTACGGATGTCGGATCGGTGTAGTGTCTATCCTGCGTATTTTTCTTGTTCCAGGTTGATCGCATCAAGATAATATACAAATAAAGAAGAGAGTGAACAAAAGATGGCGGCTTTTCTTGGTGGTGGTGGTGTTGCAAACAGACGTTTCCTAAGAAAGTTTCGCCGCTTAAAACTTTCACTCCACGCGCCGTCAGAAACATACGCGGATGGGTCCCTGGTCTTGCGGGATGGAAGGGGATGTCGTGAATAGGAACAGTTTTAAGGCGCAAATATTACGGGCCCCATGAAGCGGAAAGTCCAGGGTTGTGAGAAGCGGACGGCCCCGAATTTCCACGTGTGCTCGTGGAACACAGCTGACGAACGAAAGAGTACCAGGAGAAGAAATAACACAAAAAATAGACCGCTAATCTCCGTACTTCTCTGCAGATGTCACCGATAGACTACAGTCTTCTGCCTCCTCGGCCAGGTTAATGCCTCTCTTTTCTCCAACGCCAACCTCTCATGCTCGAATTCCCCTCCATTTTGATCCTACCACGATACACACGGAGAATCTTTGCTAGAGCCAATTCAATTTTCCCGCATTACACTGGAGTGGAACCATCTATTGGAACCTTTCGTTCATTTTGAACTTGAAACATCCCCGCAGAGTCCACGAGTTTTTTTTTTTTTTTCAATTTTTGGGTCAAAATATTGTTAGGAACCCGTATTTTTATTTGGTATCACAAATAGCAAGTACACATTTATTTTGAATTAAAAGAACACTGCGAGCACCTGGTTTGCATTGATATTGTGCCTCAAATATGCCTAATGTTCTCTTTTCGCTCAACAATGTCCACAAGTATGAATATGTTTCCAGATTTACTGATTCGGAAAGGTTTTGGCTATATGAACTTCCCGTTCAAGATTTTGTTAACTTTTGGCCGGATGGCTGAATCTAGGGACTGAAGACTTACTGATATACTGACAGACAGACCAAATTTTTTGGTTTAAATAGCCCAACCAAGACTATCGTCTTTAAATACACAAAATGAGGGCGATGTCATGGAAGCTTCATGAGATTGCGTGCTTCATGGCTCCATATCGCACCCAGTTGAGCCATCAGTTCTGCTGGTGTCCGTGAGCTGTAGGGCGATCTCGTGACTCGTGACTCTATTGCGCGCCAGGCAAAGCCGTGAGTTTGCCCGTTGTTGTTGTGTTGTTACTGTTGTTGTTGTTGTTGTTGTTGGTGGTGGTGGTGGTGGTGGTGGTGGTGGTTGTGGTGGTGGGGGTGCTTCTGCTGCTGCTGCTGCTGCTGCTGCTGCTGCTACTGGTGGTGGTGGTGTTGTTGCAGAAACATTTGTCCTTTTCTTGGAGGTGGGTGGCCTCTTCATAGTACAGGAAGCCGTGAGTGACCGCTGCTGGTCTAGCCCCGGAGGTCAAGTGTTCCTGAGCCTCGAACTTAGAGCTGGTAATCCCGGCGTCCGTCTGCTCCGGAGTAGTAGAAGGGAGGTGATTCCAGTGGTCGGCGCATTGTACGTCGTATTGGAATATGACAGGTTTGTCATTTGTAAGGTTATGAAGTGGGAGATATGTGATAAAGGATAGAGGTGTTGAAATATGTTCGGGTCTGGAATCTGCGCCATAGTCGGGAGTAGCAGGTTTTAAGGGAGGGTTGAGAAAGTGGGTATGCGTCAGACATATTGGAGTGACTTGCCCCATGTCTTGGTATGGAAAGGGCTTAGAGGTCTGGCGTTCAAACAGTTCCTGTGCCGGCTAAGCGTCGTCGGCCACACAAGTACACCAACAAGAGACGCAAGTGCCGGAAGCTTGCATCTCGAGAAGAAGAAATAAGGCTTGTGCAGTCAAGCCACGTCAGTAGATTTAGGTGCCCAGATGATCTTTTTTTATTTTGCTTTTAAACTTCAATGCCAAGAAGGCTCCGCTGATGAATTCCTGCCGTATGTTCCACCAACCCAACAGCGGAGGTGTGGCTGCCATTTCTGTATAAATGCTAACTGAAACAGCAATAAAAATGTATGCCCTCCGCCATTGGCTTACATGAAGTACCTGTGCGTTCGCCGGGATTCGGCACTTTAACGAAACCTTGCATGAACGCTACAAAATGAGTTCGAAAAGAATGGTGACAAAGCCACACAATTACACACTGCTTGACAGGCTTTAATGAGAGAGAGGCAATTCCCCCTGGTGGGAAAAGGTGGGAAAGAAGGTGTAAAAGGGGTTGGGTCAAAAAGCATTACAATAATTGAAGTGCCATATCAGTTCAAAAACCTCACACAAGCACATTGAATACTGCTCATTGATGGAAACTAATACGAGTGCGTCGAATGCGGTATTTTGCTTTAGAACATTATTAGTGTTGTGAAACCATAAGCGGACTTATACCGACTTCGAGGAGGAAGAAGCGGCGGAGACGGGTATTAGTGTGCATTGCCGTGTGAGGGGATGGGTGGTAGTTTTATTAGTGCTAGTTAATAAGGCGCTTGGCAGAGGATCATCCCTTTATTATAGGCACCCGCCGAAGTGGGTCAGTGACCAAGGCGTTGCGCTGCTGAGCACGAGGTCGCGGGTTCAATTCGCGGCCGTGGCGGCCGCTTTTCTGATGGAGGCGAAAAGCAAAAACGCCCGTGTGTACGGGATTTCGGCGCACGTTAAAGATCCCCAGGTGGTCAAAATTAATCCGGAGCCCTCCACTACGGCGCGCCTCATCACCTGTGTTGCGTCGGCTCGTTAAACACCCTACAACCAATCAATCAATCAATCAATCAATCAATCAATCAATCAATCACTCACTCACTCACTCACTCACTCACTCACTCACTCACTCACTCACTCACTCACTCACTCAATCAATCAATCAATCAATCAATCAATCAATCAATCAATCAATCAATCAATCAATCAATCAATCAATCAATCAATCAATCAATCTTTCTTTCTTTCTTTCTTTCTTTCTTTCTTTCTTTCTTTCTTTCTTTCTTTCTTTCTTTCTTTCTTTCTTTCTTTCTTTCTTTCTTTCTTTCTTTCTTTCTTTCTTTCTTTCTTTCTTTCTTTCTTTCTTTCTTTCTTTCTTTCTTTCTTTCTTTCTTTCTTTCTTTCTTTCTTTCTTTCTTTCTTTCTTTCTTTCTTTCTTTCTTATAGGCGAGCTTAAGGACGGTGCCTTCGCTCCCGAAAGTGTTTCGGAACTTTCGGTCTACCTATATTGCATCTGGCCTTAGCCACCATCGAGTTGAATATGTATATTCAGTATTTCTGGCTAGGCGTTTACTGTCCTTGCGCACGAGAGAAGTATTTACAGATTTCCGGAACGTTGTGAGGAAATGTTTCGTGCCACAAACCACGATTGTTTTACCCCACCCAAAGTGACTGGTCAATGTTGCTGTACACTGAAAGTAGCCAAACTACAGACCACTATCCAATCTGTCGTGGTGCTTCTGCGACGTTTTCTCGGCGTATTCTACTGATAAATAAGGTGCACTAACTCGGCCATTAGATGACGAAATGCGGAATGAGAACAGGCCAACCATCTGACTTTGAAACGCTGTGAAAGCGAACATCAAATCCATTTAGCTCCTGTACTTGCTCGATCTAATACAGCAACGTATATTTCAGTCGAAAGAGGAAGATAAGGAGGATTTTCTGCCCAACTCCTAATTATAACTAGCACTACTAAGACTACCATGCCACTGGGTACTTCAAGAAGTCGGTATAAATCCACAAATTGTTTCATAATACTAAACAATGTTCTTAAGCGCAATTTTGCGCTCGACTCACTCGTACTATTATATTTCAAATAAATGTTAAGACCTGAGGTCAATATAAATTTCGACATGAATCGCAAAATACATTCGTGACATGAAACAAGAAAAAGGTCGGCCCAGAAGAACGCGCGGGATGTCACCACGCCGGAATGTTGTTAATCTTTCCCGTCTACTCCGGGGTAAATATTGCCAATTTTTGTCTATTTGTGGAGCCAAACAGCTTACCCCTTCACGCGCCGCGTCAGCCATGAATGAATTTTAAAGCGAAAACTTTCTTAGACCGGTGACATTCGGTTAAAAAAATAATGCATTTCTTTATAGACTGGTTGGTCGACCGAAAAGCTCGGATAACATCTGTGGACACACGGCGCCCGCCTGAAGCCAGGCTCCTGATGTGTCAAAACTGTTACATGAAAATCGCGAGAAAGGAACGGTTCTAAATAAGACAGTGCACCATCATCATTTTTTTGCGCATCAATCATAAAAAAGTATTGCAAAACACGTATCAATATACATTTAGATCTTTCGTACAGCCGTTTAGTTAGTGCGCCAAAAATCGCCGCATGGTTTCCCTCTTTGTTTGCGATTGAAAGGTTGACGATCGATTGAACGCACCTGCAGCGAAATTTTGACGCAATTTTAGCTTTCGCGCTTCTCTCAATTTTCGTTAGGTAGGGGGTGGTAAATTTTTTATAATCGTCGCATGCGATATTGGGCTGACGCTGGTAAACCATCCGAGCGCCCAAGTCGTGGTTATTTCACAGAAACCTAGCGCCCTTTCCCGTCGAGAAGGAAATTTTTACTACGCTCACCATGTGGGCGGCACTCCGGTCTTAGTTTCTAGAAAATTGATCGCTTGTGTGTCTTTTGGCCTAAAACAAGCGTAGCTTATTGAAAGAGGCGTGCAATGGGCTCCGTTTTTGTCCGAGCGCTGTGCACTTTCAGTTCAGGTGGTAGCGGTTGATGCTTGGTGCGGAGGATTGCTATGACAACGGAATTCGTTACACTTGATTCGTTTGTAAAGCCAAGAAACGCGTTTGACTTGCACCGTGCGGCGACTCTGACATGCTTGTTACTTTTTTCGTGCCTCCGTGATCAAAATACCCGTTAAACTTATCATCAACGTCAGCATTTCTTACTCAATAGCCGGGAAAAGGCTCTCCCACAGATTTCCAACCGCTCCTTACTGCGCTCCCGAGTCCATTCTTTGCCCTAGAATTGCTTTACTTGCCCCACCAACGACTAATGGTCTTCCCGTACTGCTACATGAGTTTTTCGTTAGCTACACCGTTTCTCTGGTGATCCCCCAGTTGTCCGTTCGTCGCGTTACATGCCCAACCCAAGTCCACTTCTTTCTTTTAATTTCAGCTCTGTTGCCTTCCACCCAAGTAATGTCTTCCCCACTGATCCAAGACGCTCGTTTTCCGCTCGCTAAACGTCACTCCTGTCATCTTTCATATCACGGTTCGTTTAGCTGGGAGAAGTGACTTTTTCTGGCGCTTAGTTATAAGGCGTCGAGTTAATGTCCCATAACTCATACCCAACAACGCGCGTTACATCTATACCATTCTTTTCGGAGGCCGAGGCGGCCTGCTTGCTATTTTGGGAATGCTTGCTCAATGCACCACCCCATTCCAATTCTGTGCCGGATTTATTATTGAGGTCTTGATACACCCTGATACTAACAATAAGGAGGGGATTAATATATACTAATCCACTCATTCAAGAATCTTATTGCCTACGCTGAAGAGCAGGCTTTTTAAAGGTCTTTACGACATTACTTTCGATTTATTCGTATTGGTCTGTAGTCATACGACCAAGCTTTCTGGCAATATATCCTCAACAAAATTTTCCAGGTGTCCTCCACGCACACTGAAGAATACAATGTCATCCGCAAATATCAAAAGGCTCAAATATTCTCTATTTACCCGAAACACTAACCTCTCCCAGTCAAGCCTCTATAGATGTACTGCAAACAATTTAAGTGAAGTGGTGTCGCCTTATCTTACTCAATGTCTTGAGAGGGAACTTTTCGCTACTCTTGTGAGGTGGTGTCCTGCCCGCGCATTCCTTCTATGTCCTCCGAGAGCCTTATGTAAATTTCACCTATTGCCTTGTTTTTTCATTCGTCCAGTACTGCTGCGCTGTCAACACAATGAAATGTTTTTTTTTGGGGGGGGGATCGATAAGAACAATCTATAAAAGGTTAGTTTACCCCGCGAATTTTTAAACTCATCTTTAATCAATAAGGCATAATGCCAATCAGAAAATATTTACCGACCTATTTTTTTTTTTTTTGCTTTTTTCGAATTGATTCGAAAACACGAAAGCGTATAGGTACTAGACATCATGTTCAAATTTGGTTGAAAGTTTGTGTTCACTGCATTTGTTTCATTAAAACCCGGCCCTAATTGCGTAATGCCTCGTCGGAACGTCTGACTTGTATAGCTCAGTTGACACTCGCGAGCAATCGGGAAGTTTTTCTTGCTGGTGTTGCCAGGGGAGTCGTTCTGCATGCCCTGCGCTCCAACGTGCAATTAGCCTGCGCCGGGCCTCGGAACCGCTCGGGGGTCGTTAGTTTCCCACAAGAAACAAGTAATTCTAGGCAGATAAAGTCGGGTCACTAATTGGTGGAATGCAACGACAGCTTAAAGTAATGGTTCGTTAACACCTTTTCGCCATTCCCCCGCACCCTCAGGAAGTGCTAAGATTAGCGTGCAGCACGTCCTTCTTAAATGATGTGCGGGCAAAAAAAAAAAGTGTTTGGAAAATGCGTGTATCCGCTTTCGAGTACGGATAATACAAGAAACACAACGTTAGTAGGGGCCAATTCTTATTACCACCTACGTGCTGGCCGCAAAATTGTGTTGCCCCTGCGTTGCAGAGCCATCTAATTTGCCTGCTCTTCACGGGATCTGAACTGTTTTAGCTTGATCGTTCTGCCAAGCAGCATCGTATTCGACCCGATATCGAATACAGTCGGCCCCTGCGGCGAAGGGACAAACCGCTCCTATAGTGTGGATGCCGCTCTCGCGTCGGCTGCTCGTTCACGTTGCGCATGGAGCAAGACGTGTGCTGCGCATGATAGAAAACGAATATGCGCACTTGTCTTGATGTAACCAATTGCATAGTTACCTACACTGGCGAATTGCACCTGGGAACGCGATCATTAGCGGCCGTTTGGAGGCAACGGCTGTTTAGTTCCATGAAACATCGTCGCCGTGGTCACCGCTTGAGCGTGAAACGTGTTGAAAGCATTCGACAGATTGAACTTTCTCACCGATGAGTGCAGTCGTCTGTCGTTTTCATAACGTCAAAGTGTGCTTCGTTGAAGGTGACGTGGTGGTTATTTAAAGGGCAACACGCGCACGAGGCAAGACCCGTGCATACCCGTTCATTTGCCGCAACAGTGTAAAATTGCGCTATGTCCTTTTAGAAAGAAGAAACAAACAAAAACAATTATTCTGCACTCGACGAGGGCGCTACCACCCATATATTATTGGGGATATATTTTACGCATCAACAGAGCCCTTGTCAGGGAATCGTACCCGTTCATTTCAAAAAAAAAAAAAAAACATCAGTTTTGGACAGTCGTTGCTGATGCTGTTAGACATTCTTGCTCATTGCTCATTGTATATATATATATATATATATATATATATATATATATATATATATATATATATATATATATATATATATATATATATATATCTATGATTGCGAGAAGGGCTGTCTTTGGTTGCCGTAGCAAATAGTAAAAAAAGGGGATAGCTTCTAACAAAACTGTTTATTGGTCGACGTTTCGATCGGATGCCGATCTTTCTCAAGACGAGAAAGATCGGCATCCGATCGAAACGTCGACCAATAAACAGTTTTGTTAGAAGCTATACCCATTTTTTACTATATATATATGTATATATATATATATCGCTCATTTATGATAATTCATTGAGGTACAGGCTTTCATAAAACTCACTCATTGGAGCTTTTGACGACAGCTTTCTTTCTTTGACAGGGCTTTTCTCTCGCCAGCACTGTGCTCGATGCAGAGGTCCGATCATAGGCTTTGAATGCTCTGCGGTCTATTCACAGCGCCCCAGCTCATTCCCGCCAGGTGCGCCCGTCGTGTCTTCACAAGCTATTCAGAGGCGTCCTCCGTTGACTCGAATCACCCTTCCAATCAGGGATAAGCTTTGATTGCGCAGATTTTCTTTAGAAAACAGGCCGGAATATTGGATGCCCGAATGCTCAAAGCCCATTGGCTCACGTTAGTTGGTAGTCTTTTAGTTTTGTTTTCATTATCACACAGGTGCCCGTTTCACCGACCCTGAACTTTCACAGGACCACCTTTCCTCGCTGTTGTGGCATATTCACTTGTTCACGAGGATTGTTCACCCGTTACTGATTAGAGGCTACAAGCTTTACATGCACCACCAACTTTTCACCGTCATTGGCGAATACTGAAAGAATAAATACATGTGGCTTTGGTGCTCTCGCTATTACCGCAGAAATTAAAAAAGAAATGTAAAAATACGATACGTGGAATACTCAGAAGGGAAAGGTGAAAAAAACAAAAAACAAAATTTAAATAGGCGTGATATAAGGAAGGCCGAAAAATGTTATTTGCTTCTCTTTGTGTCATGTTTTTTTTTTTTTATTTATAAACTCAAAATGCGTTTTCTGCATTACTGAGCAGAGTAATCCTTCGAGAGAGAGGAGAACCACCTTAGTTTACAATTGGGATTTTGGAGGGAGGGATGGCCGAAGCTCATATGGCTTCGGCGACCTCCAGAGCCCGTGCGGTTAGAGTTTCCTGAACCGCCAAGTCCGAGCTCCCCAAGTCCTGTTCCCAGTGGTGGGGTGTGGGGTAGTAGGGAAATGGGTCGTGTGGACACTCACAGAGCGAATGAAAGCGGGTATCACGTTGGTGGCAATGAGGGACTACGCTCTACATATAAGTGGCGGTTCTAGGTGGTTGTTTTCTGCCTTTTTTCTTAATTTCGTAAAGTTACAATGAGCGTCTCACAAAAGCGCATATGGCTCTAAATGTGTCTAAAACGAGCTTCCCAGACGACGCCAACACTTGAAGTCGGAAAGAAAAGTACACAGTAAGCTTACGCTTGCGTACATATTTTGGATTGTGTCGCGTACCCTAACAAAATATTTCGATAATTTCAAAGGGCAACAGAAGGACAGTTCTAGGGCCTAACAGTGAAAAATAAGAACGCAACCATCACTTATTCTGAAGCAAACGTATGTGTGGCTTTCTTGCCCAAATATGGGTAGGAATTACATGTGTAGACGAAAAAAGAACGCAATACGGCATGCAACCGATTGATGACATACGAGATTGATGGAATCCCCCTAAAAAAGCGACTGGATTCACAAGGAGGAAGAATGCCGGAAGTAGAGCTGTTGTACATAACGTTAAGGGTGAATAATAGACCGAGCTCTCGTAAGATTGGAATGATTGAAGTCATTAGTAGAAGCGTTTGTGCAACACTGGGGGATCGACAATTCAAAGATCGTCATCAATGCGACATTTTTTACGCGCTTTGGTTTTTTGCTTGTGTTTGCTCTTTCTTATGTTGCCGACAGATACCCATTGTCCGAGAAACAGCCACTCACACTACCAGATTGTCTCGAGTTCAAATAGTGTTGGGAATGACCATCCCACGCTGTCACCACTGTTGGGAATGACTATCCCACCGCTGCCACCACTGTTAGGAATGACTATCACACCGCTGGTACCACTGTTGGGAAAGAGTATCCCACGGCGGTCGCCAAGGTTGTGACTCGCCTTCAGCTCGTCACCGATGTTGGGAATCAGCCATCCCGACGCTGTCACCGCTGTTGGGACTGGGCCCTCTCACCGCAGCCTCCAATGTTGCGACTTGCCATCCGAGCGCAGTCACCGGTGTAGCGACGTTGCCTTGCTCCGTCCGCTATCGACGCGGCGCAGAGCAGAGCGAAGAAGTTCTCGAGCCGATGAAAACTTAAAGTAACATTTATATACAGTATGTACAGGGTAAGCAAACGTTACATGATTCGCACAAAGGCGACAGCACCCTTTTCACTCGGTGCTTCCGAAGAGACTGGTGCCGGAGAAGCAAACGTTACATGATTCGCACAAAGGCGACAGCACCCTTTTCACTCGGTGCTTCCGAAGAGACTGGTGCCGGAGAGAAGCCGCCGAGGAAAGCCGACGATGAGAGCCTCCGGGCTTCTTTTATAACCCGGGAAGTTCGTTGGGGCCCCGAGAAGTTCAAATAGCTCGAATCAGGGCTCTCGCTGCCTGAAGTTTGAATTCCGGCGAATGGTAGCGAAGCGGTGAGTCAGCTGCGCCGCCAATGGGGAAAGGGAGGGTGATGCCGCCGCCGTCTCCGTCATAGAGTTAATACTACTGACTCCGTGACCTCGCCTCCGGGCGTAGCGACATGCCCTTGTTTGGGTCGTTCTCCGCTGCGGGATTCGGCCGCGCCGCAGCGTTCCGAGATGCAGGATTCGGCCGCGCCGCAGCGACGAAAGGGAGAGGCGTGACTCAGCCTCGCTGTCGGCGCGTCGCCTCGTGCAACGCCTTTGGGCCAGGCGCTCTGGCACAACAATAGGCAGACGGCGCTCTCTATTTGCATCACTCCGTTCTTGCCTTTATTTTGTACCGTTATCGAGTATATTGTTTTGGATTCCTTTGTTTCCTAACCATTAGCGCCAAAAGTGGGAACACTTTGTCATGCTCAGCCCGACCGGAAACAACGGGGCTCTTTGTACAGGCTAGTCGACAAAAGGACCTATGCAGTGAAAGGGTGTCGCCAGCTTCTTCCGGCCCACAATTCCTCAAGGTGGTTCCAGAAAGTTGTTGCCCCTTTTGCTTTATTTATTTCTTTTGTTCACGCTGATGTTACAGTAGTCATGGTTATAGTTTTTCTTGTGACGCATATACGACGCGTGATTCGTCCCATCGTCCATTTCTTCCGGTCGTTGAATGAGACCCGTTCCCGCATTCGCAAAATGTCTCTTATCTATGCGCTTTTTCGCACGAAAAAGAATGAAAAGTGAGACAAGAAAACGTTTCCCTTTATCTCAACACTTCGCCGCTGTTTCCTCTTTTCCGCCCGGACATTCCCAAATGAAATGTGTTCTGCCAGCACGATTCCTTGTCCTTGAACAACGAACGACTCTTGAGATGAGCCAAGTGAAGAAGCTTTCGCTCGACGCGCCTCCGTGTTTCCTCGCTTGTTATTCGGTGAGCCATACGCTGCCGATGTAGTCGACCTGATTCGGAAACAAGACATCAAAATATCCAATTTCTTTCTTTCAGGGTTGTTTTGCTGTTTTTGCGGTTAGAGAACTTTAGATAGTGCCATGACGGTATCCAGCGTCCACATCGAATTCGGCACCAGTGTGAGCGCTTCTCAGTATTGTGCTTTGGCATCGCTATGATATTGGGCGCACTTCAGGGACCTTAAAAATGGGTCCTTGCGGGACGGATAAAAAATGTGAAAAGAAACAATCGGGTCCCCCTGTTATTGAACACTGCATTCAAACACAGTTCAATCTCATTAATTTAATCTCCGATAAATTGACTTTACCAGATACTTGTCAATGTTTTGAATACCCACGGGGCATTCAGCGATGTATTTTAGCTGCTGATAATTTGTTTTGCTTGTTAATTATACCAAATTTCAGCATTCAGGCTAGATTCGAATTGTATGTTTCAACAGCGGCTATTCCTGAAGCCCAAAGACACAAAAGAGCAACTCTCTTTAGCCCGCAGCGTTCACTCAGGGTTGAACGAGCAGGGCGTCAACTTACCCCTGCACTATTGCCATCATTGTCACCAATCACCAATATTTTCATCTTCTCCTTACATGCCAGTGCCATCATCGTAGATGCGGTGAGTAGGCGCGTTAGCGTTTCCTGCAGACAGAAATTACATCTGAGAGGAGTTTATACCAGCCATCAACATAGTAAATGAATGCATCTGCTCCAAAAATGATGTCATTTTGCTGTGTTCACTTCATTAGTGCCTCTCTAGTTACTCATTACTGTTTTCCTTTGCGCATGGTTTTATTGCTTATGGGAATGGGTTTTCCTTGCTTTTTTTAAATTTGTTTCAGGTTATGTAACGCAAATGAAACGCACAGATTTTGGCATGCCACGCGCATCATGTGTGGAGCTGCAAAAATGCTACCAACGCGTTTATGCCGTTTAAAAAACATGATGTACACGTCCTCGCCAGGCTATCATAAAGTAGAACACTTCGACAACGACATTAAGATAAAAAATATCCGTCTTGCCATGAACGCCGTGACGTACTTTTTTCTTCGCCAGAGCCCTTGATAAATTCAGCCGGTCGCGAAGGTCTTCCCAACGAAAAGAAGAGATAAATCCGTTTGACAGCGCCAGAGCACGGCTTCAATGGCGCCTAGGCTCGCTCGATGTCTAAACTGGAAGGGCCGCGGAAGAAAACAACTCCCAAAGATGGAACAGATACTCTTCAAGCAGGAAAAAAAAATATAGACAACACGACGCGAAAGCTTGTGCAAGATAAGTCACCGATAAGGAAGTACGATGGCGCGGTTTTAGTCTTCACCAGGGTCTGTGTCTACAGTCTTGCTATAAGCAGAAGCAGATGAATAGAGTCATTTCACCAAGTCTCTGGCTTTGGGAAACAGTTCCCATCGTCCCGTTGTGAGGTCCCGTTGTGAAAGCAATCTGTTCGCGCCTCTTACCAGAAGTGCGAAAAATGGAAAAAGTACATCTGAGCACGGTTCTTTTCAAAAAGACTTCATTTCTTGAGAAACTGTCAAGACATTTGCGGCGTCATAATTTAAGGGAACGTTCATTTTTCTTGTATGCTTGCACGCCAGACTGCAGTGGATAAGTTAATATGCTCTCATGGGCGATTTCGCGGGTCAAAATCTCAGAGAAACAAAATTCCCTACATACACAAGGTATAAATGGTCGCGTTCATTTTAGCAGTGCTTAATCTCAGTTTTCTACAGGATCTCCCCTTGCTGAATCTTAAAATTTTTGTTGCTGAGTGGTCACTGCTTCATACACTTAGCCTGTAGTGAATTGTACAATAGGCCCTGACTCCTTCCTGAGCATCTGCTCGGTCAGCGTAGTGAGCAGCCGCTGCAATTTAAGCCTCGTTTCGGGCCGCGCGTTTCACAGCAGCTTCCACAGACGCAATTTTGTTCCTACAGGTACAGTACCGGCACGTCCACCACGATAATGAGCGTTAATTAAATGTGACGTTAGGATGCGCGCCAGACCTAAACTGACTTAGAAGATAACAAAGCCCCTTTGTTTACCACAGCTAGGCTTAGAACTGATTCATGAACGAGTTTAGAATAGAAATGGAAAAAACAGATTCAGGGGAACTTGAACTCATGCTCAAGACCTGAATGGTGAAGCTGTTGTCGGTGATCATTGACGGACACAAAGTTTAGTTTGACTGTTGTTGCGGTATCGTGCATGGTTGACGTCGGCGGCATGGCATTTTAATGTTGAGCAAGGCCAGAGAAAGCTCGTGGTTTTGGTCGACGTTTTCGTACGCCACTCTGCAAGCGCGACTTATCGTCTCTGGCGGATGCTTTGCCCGTCGCGCCTCTGGAAGCGCGGCCTCTCCATAGGCCGTGCGAACTATCCGCGACCGGGCCGCGCATTCCCAAACCATATCCCTTAGGGGCCCAGGTCGACCACACCCCCTAAGCAGGGGCGCAGCCAATGAGGTTAAAAAATTGCAATTTTTTAACCTCCTTGGACGCAGCACCGTGACGTCTCTACCTATATGTGCGCGACTTCATGCGAGGTGGATTTTTTCTTTTTTCCCCCTCCCCTCGGTTTGGGTGCTTTGCGGGTGGCCGATGGTTTCGCTCCGTGGGCGGGGCTGGCCTGCGGCGCTGGGGAAGCTGACGTACATGTGGTAGAAGCTAACATTTTGTACCTGAGCCCCTGATCTCTCCGCGCTCTTCTTGCGCACCTGCAAATTGACGCTAACATCCGATCGTGTTCCTAAATAAGCGCTCTACTCGGTGCTCGAAGTGCGCGCGCGCGGATGGGCGCTTTCACGCGCATGTGGCAATTATACACGGTCCGGAAAGCAAACGCCCTCATTGAAAGCTCATTCTACAGCACACAGAAGGGTATACAATTGAGTTGGGTGCTATTTCACTATATACACAGCTGAAAACACGATTCGGTTCTGCAGGTAAGGATTACAAAAAAGGCAGCCAATTACCCATGACTACATTTAAAAACTGTCCTACTCTTGCGAAATATTACAGCTGCATGAGCTGCTACATTTTGGCACTTTCATAAGCACTATTACATTGAATTTCGTTAACATTAACTTCATTGCATTATTCTTTATCAGGAACACTGCCACTAAGGAAAACATTGACATTTTGTTAACAGCAATGAAAGGTGTGCATCGTTCTTGCAAGGGTGATACATTGATAAGAAAGACACCAGCTCAAACGTACACGTTTTACACTCGGTCATGAATTCTGCATAATTTGCACTGTTGGTCATAACAATATAGGGAAACAATATCGAAAATATATACCAACCAAGGGCTAAGTAATAGTTGGATTGTACAGCAACTGAAGTGAGTTTGATATATGTCTTCTGTACAGGGCTATCCACCACAGTCTCTTCACTGAAGCCACCAGGCCGAGTTTGATATCAGTAATCATGCGTGCTACCACTCACGCTGTTGCCAATGTCGATTAGTTATTTTTAACAATTTGTGCTTCATGCACACAGAGATTTTGCTGCATAAGATACGTTATTTATAAATAGACAGCTCCAGCAGGATCCGAATGGCGCTGATGCCCCCCCCCCCCCCCCCCCCTTGTAATCGGGAAGGCACACCAAATCGTTACCACTTCATTTGGCCCTGTCCATTATTCGACTGTAATCGACACCAGCTTTTAACTCTAGGTCCCGCCCCTGCGACTGAACAGGAACATGTTAGTCGGGTCCGTGACGATCCCACCGCACTAGAAGCAATTACCGAGTACGCCCTTGAAAACAGACTCTACAGACTCTACAGCCTGGCCGACTTTCTCGTTCGGTACACAATGTGAACTGTCTACAGCGTGCACTGTTTTCAGTGTGAACCGCATTGTCCACAGTGTGAACTGTACATTTAAGTGTTAACTGTGCGTTTTTCTGCCACTGACTGACTTTAATGTGTTCATTTTGCGATTAGGACCCCAAAACTGCAATTGTGTTCATTGTGCGAGTTGTGACCTTCCCCTTTTCTCCTCATCCTTGCTCCCCCAGGGCCCCATGGCCTCTCATTTAATGCAGTGTTACACTCACTCAGATACGTATATTCTTTTCGCTGGGAATAATGAGTAGTTGCCCGTGAGCTTGAAGTCACGGTAGTCGCAGCAGAGATAAAACTAAGTAAAAAAGTTATCTCCTTGGCGCACTATTTTTATGATAGTGATCTCGGAGTCCAAATAGCGGCAAAACATTGTCACTGTTAGAGATCCACTGATGGGTATAGATGAGCAGTTTGGGTCTGTTTCCTGCGACGCATTTTTAGCTACCACATATATATATTTCTGTAGTGTCTGGCCTTTTAATTCGCCAGCATTGTGTCACAGCTCGTGCCTCAACTGTAAGCCACACACACGCAAAAAAGTATACAAATGTATAAACAAGAAATAGCAGGAATAAAAATATAAATAGTACAACACAAGTTGCCCGCTGAGCGAAACTATCGGCCACCCGCAAGGCACCCAAAACGAGGGGAGGGGGAAAAAAGAAAAAATCCACCTCGCATGAAGTCGCGCACATATAGGTAGAGACGTCACGGTGCTGCGTCCAAGGAGGTTAAAAAATTGCAATTTTTTAACCTCATTGGCTGCGCCCCTGCCTAAAAGGTGTGGTCGGCCTGGGCCCCTACGGGATATGGTTTGGGAATACGCGACCGGGCCATGTCGAGTCAATGATCACCTACAGCAGCTTCTACATTCAATCCGCGGTTCTTCAACAATAGACAGCGCATGAGCGCGACGACACGAGGACAAACAAACGAGGGGCGTACACTATGACGTGTATTTCTTGTTCCGAGCAAGTGTTGCCATGATACGGCTAACGCAGGAGTTTTTTTATGGTCAATCTTGGACAATCTCCGTAATTTTGTATGCTTGGCTTGACGAACGTGCAATCGAGACACGCAGTGAGCCCTGGAGTTTTTTTTTTTTTTTTTGCCACTATTGGCCAATCTCCCTAATTTGGTATGCTGAGCTTGAAGAACGTGCGCTCGGCATTTTCTTCGTATTTTTAACTGTGGACGCCGTACACAAACGATTTGCTCAACAGCTTTGCTGTTAAAACGGAATACCTAGGTTCTAATGCATCATGCAGCCACAGAAAAATAACTCCGACAAAATTCTTCCTGTTTTCCTTTGGGAAACATCCTATTCTGTGCCCTATAGCATCATAGACTTCCGCACTAGACAGTAATCTATCGCTGCAATCACGTGCAGTCTTGGGCGGTACTTCACCTGGCCTACGACCCGACTTATTACGATTCATCGCAAGATATCACCAAATTGGGCAATATTTTTTTTACTTGTTCGTGTTACATGTATCTTTAAAAAGCCACACGGAAGTTTCGAGATGTTTGCAAGCAACGCGAAGTGAAAGGGGAGCGTAATAGCCAATTCACGATGCACATTCGTTGTAGCTCGGCTCCCCTAGGCACGAGCGCCAGATTTATATCTTAGTGGGAAACTTTATGACAGCTTGCACTGAAAGACGTCTGTCCATGACTTCACCTTTTTGCCCGTTTACCCTTTTTCCTGGCCTCCGAGTAAACATCCGGTCATCATTTGGCTTCCTTCTCTGCCCATTGTACACGCCGTATGCCTGCGCCGGTCCCCGTTTTAGAAATTCCTACGATTACGCGCCGATTATTCCGTCCCTATTCTGTCACAGACTACTTCAGCACGAAAACGGCGAAGAATGACGGCAAGGTTAACCATGAAATATCCGGTCACGCCAATGTGGCAAACCAGATCCCCCGTGGAAGGGACATCTGGTTTGCCACACCGGCAAACCAGATCTCTAGGCATGTCAAGGATGAATTTGAATTTTGTCACGTAGCCAAGGAATATCGGCAGGCCTCATTCGGTAAGCAGCTTCGATTGCACCAAACTTGTGCACCGCAAAGAAATAAAAAATACACCAGCGTCCAAGAAGCAATCAACAAAGTGTCGTGCAGAGACGATCGTCAGCGATAAGAATGCCGCGGAGATCGCCCTGCGAGCATGTAACTCTCCGCGTTATTCTTCCCGGAACCATCGAATTAGATCGAGAGTACTGGTGACCAAAGAAGAACATTCTTGCCTAGGGACAACACGGCGAAACACTCTCAATATCAAGTAAGATATCTTGAGCGGCATACAGAAGAAAGGAAAGGAAATAGTTACTTCGACTCGAACGCAGGTACGACAGCTTGGAGCTTCCAAATGGTAGCTTCCGCATTTTATTTGGCAAGCATTCGGGAAGCTTCTACTTCCACGTTATTATGAATTCATTCATGCCAAGATAATTATTGCTCACTGTGATATAGGTCGTGGTACTTGAAAGACACGAAATGTACAATACTTCTCCCTTTTTGGTCATTTCCCTGGGAGTCATCTTAGGTCCCGCCTAGCGTAACGATTGTAAGCTTAATAACAAACCCCGGCATGTGACCGTTGGGTTTCCTTCGTATGCTTAGACAAAGGGAGGCTTTATGACTTTGCAGCCTTAAATGGCTGTTACTTCAGTAGTCTCCACGAACCTAAAAACGGCGATACAGAAGATTAAAAACATAAAGCAAGCGACGTAATTAATTGGATGACAACCAGATCACTTCCGCAAGGGGTTTCTCAAAGAATTTCATTTTCTACGAGTAACTGGAGACTATGATGACGGCGGGAGGGGGCAAGAAAGCAGATGTCATTTTAGTGGTTGCCTAATAAACTTGGCTCATCCACGGCATAGATGGGGAGCTGCTTTCCCTTAAGCGATCGGTTTTACAGAAAAGCTGTCGGGGTTTCTAGCAAAAAAAATCTTATGTGAGTACGCCATGGGCAAAGAACACCTTGCGGCTAAGATAATTTTAAAGGGCGCCTCGCCTAAGAGCCACCACGCGCTGCTTTTCCTGGGTTAAAGCGGCTCTAAATGGGTTACGGAAAGCAGCCATTTCAACCACGCATTCTCTGTAGTACACCTTCACGACAATGTATACCACATATTACACCTCTGACGTAAATGTTTGACTCTGACGCACCATCTATGACGCACCAAGCACTCAACAGTACGGGGCCACTATTGGTGGACCCTTTAAATGCTGTAGCCAATCAGCGTTCCTGGCTCTGAGGGAAACGCGGGTGCACGTTTCGGCGATTCCGGCGAGCGGCCCTACGGCACGACGTACCTTAGCAGGGACGAATGTCGATTATCGCCATCCGTCACACGAGCTCAGCTGAGTTTGTAGATATAGCCCGTCGTTTACAGGGTATGAATAACGCTGAAAAACGTGGGTAGTCTTTGCACGCGGAAAGACCGCTGCACGCGCCACCACGGCAAGCATCTGCCTGCACGGTGGACAAGTAGCTCCCTGTGGGATGCATGGACGACTCGGCATACAAGGCAAGAGTTAAAACTTGTCACCGCCCTCCAGAGCAAAACTATTGCTGAAAATCAGTCTAAAAATGCGTGAAAGGGGTTGAAAATGCGGTATAAAAGTGCGCTGGGGATAGTTATCGGCGCGGCTTCGTAAAGCGGTGACTGAATAACTGCGGCGAAGCTTAGCCTTTTCTGCACGACTCGGCCCCGGAGGGACCTTTTCGCCGCGACGGCCCCGCATGCAGAAACGCTTGCGAGCCACTAGTCGTCGGTCAAAATCTTTCATTATGGTCGTGGGCGAGCATTTTGTGTTTAGGACCCCCTCTATCTGGCCTTAAAACGATCGTTTACCCTACTCTAAAATGGAAGTGCCGAGGCAAGCACGGCCGACGCGTGAAGCCCGGCTGCCTGGCGGTGCGATTGGACGATGGTGGCGGCACCCGCGCACCCCCACTGCGGAGGTTGTTGTTTTTCTAGGTTATTTTAATCTTTAGGTTGTTTTACGTGCAGAGCACTTGAGGCGCTCGCCTTGTCGTCCTAGCTTGCTCGCTCCGGCGGCGTCCCGGGGTAACGCTGTTGTTCGTGGCGTACCCCAGAGACTTCGAAAGCCAAGCGGTTTATATAGTCATAAGCGTTCGAAAACTTGTGAAACGTTGGCGCTTGTCATACATCTTCCCGTTGTTTAGCGCAAAGAAAACTATAGGTACATTTGAGGAAAAATTTACGTAATTAACCGGCAGCGCCCGCGTTTCTTTAGGACGCCATTGGGTTGGTTTTTACGATAGTAAACGCAAAACGATAGTAAACTCCCGCTGGCGCAGTTTCAGGCAGGGGGCGCGCGAGCACTGCGAAGGCGGGAAATTTGAAATGCATGGGGTGGTAGCACTAAGCGGATAACGGCGGTACAGCCCGTTATGGCGAATCACTGCTCTGCACTTGCGACAGCTTTCACATTGAGTGGAACGGCTTTAATTTTTAGATGCGACGCTGAGAGGAGCATCTCTTGCCGGCGGCCCTGTCCTTCCTGCGTCGTCGTTGTCCGCGTCCGCACAGCTGCGTCTCTCCTCCGCTCACCTCCTCTCCTCTCACCGTGATAGCGCGCCCTCTCCCCGAACATCTGTGGCGCGCGCAGTGCGGCGCGCTCTCTCACTCCACCGGTGGGCGGCGCTACGCGCGGCGCAAGCGCGGCGTGCGCATGTGCAGCGCCCTCTCTCTCCGCAGTCTCCTCTCCTTCGGGCGCGCGGCGCATATAAGCGGAGTGCCGCGCTCCGGCCGGTCTCTCAGTCGACGGTCGTCCGCGCTACGTTTGCTCTCTCTCTCTCTCTCGCATTACCCGATGATTGCTCACGCAATTCGAGTAATCGACCCAACGGAAACGCACAATGGAACCCCCTTCAGCGTCGCATCCCACCAGGGTTCCCGCGAGGGGAGGTGGCCGTAATTTTTCTATGTTAATTTTCTCGGGGCTGGTCGGCTCGCAGCTTCCACAGTGCTTTGGAGGCGTGAAGAAAGGGTGAACTCTCCAGTCCTTGTTGCTGGCAATTTTTAAGGATCGATAACTCGGCTAATACTTAACGCTTCTAAGCCATTTTTGCCCGAGGACGTTCCTTTCATAGAGCTCCAGCGATTTCGCTGGTACAATTGTAACCTTTGGAACTGTGCTAGGGCCCGTTTAAACTCAATTGTATGCGCTATAGAAAAACCCGTAGCTCTGCGTTTTTTCTGACGCCCGCACTGTGGAAACGGTCGCCGTCAACAGTTGTTTAAGGACCGCTACAAGAGTCGAGCGCCCAGCAGCGCCGACGCCGGCTTTCTTGGTACATAGACTATTTATGCCTTCACTTAAAATAACGTCATAATTTTCGCTCACCCACCTGTATTGTATTTTCGTAAGTGGACGTAAATGCCCCCCCCCCCTCCCCCCTTCCCGTACATTGGTGCACTTTCTTCGAGCTCAAACGAAAAACTTGGCCATGAATCTGCTCGCCTCGCTGCGAATGTCGTCGACAGACGATAGTTTTCTGCGCAACTGCCTCTCCCCTCTCACCCGCCCACCTCCACGCTGTCCCCTCCTGTTTGGGCACTCCCATGATAACTGCAGTAGAGCTTTGCTGAATTTGAGTCAATTTTTCCGCAATAAGGATCATGATCGTCATGGTTATAGGCTCCCCTTTTGTATTGAGGTATCGGTTGAGCGCAACCGACCCGACGACGACGAATTATGACGGTGACGATGATGATTAGGATTTTCTCCTTTGGAACGGGCGGATGTGAAAACATTGTCCCAGCCTTCTGTAAACAGGCGCGTCGTATTTTTAAAAACAAATCCAGCACAACAAAGATTTAAACAAACTGGTCCAGTAAAACCAGAACCACACACAAAAAAGAACAACATAAATCCAAGAATTGCCCTAAACTGCTTCGCATTGCCATCTCCGTATTCTAGGGCTCCAAATCACCTCCACTCGCTCCCCTCACATAGCACTCACTCACATCAAACAATACGTAGCTCAAACCTCTCACCTTATCCGCCGGGTGGCAAACCGCCAACACGGCATGGGAGAGACCGACCGCATACGTCTTCTCCAAAGCTTTCTAATCAGCCGATTGACCTACCACCTTCCTTTCACCCCTCTCACACAAACCCAGCACAAACAACTCAACGGCCTTATACGCAAAGCCTACCGCCACGCGTTGCTTTTACCTCCCCATGCCTCTACCACGTGCCTTACAGCTATGGGACTCCACAACACTACACAAGAACTCATCGAAGCGCAGCGCTTCTCCCAAATCCTCCGTCTCTCCCGCTCCTCTACTGGACACCACATCCTAGCCTCCCTCAATATCAACCCAATTCAAACTCCCTCCCCCCCAATGCTTATACCCCCATACATACGACGCTTACTCCGCATCAAACCCCTTCCTCGAAACATGGACCCTCTCCACCATGCAGGCCGCCGTATTGCACGTGCCAAGCGCCACACCATCTCCCACCCACCCTCCCCCACTACCATCTATGTGGACGCGGCTCAATACCCGAACAATCAGGCTTACGCCATTTCTATGCACGGTCCTCCCCACCCCACAACCATGTCTGTGCTCACCCCCTCTCCTACGGTGGCAGAGGAAGTTGCCATTGCCCTCGCCATAGTTCAACAGCCCCAACCCACCACCATCCTCTCCGACTCCCAGCATGCCCTCTCAAACTACCTTAAGGGACGTATCTCGCCACAAGCTCTCCGTATCATCCTCCGACACCCTCCCCAGGATCCTGTGGAGCTGCTGTGGACTCCGGCCCACACTGGCTTAGGAGGCAATGAGGCAGTACATTCACATGCTCGAGAACTCGTTACCCGGGCTCCTGCTTCTTTTGCTCCTAACCACAGCATCCCCATCCCCCTGTACACATACACCGACATTACACTGCACCACAGACTGAACCGTCGAACCCTCCCCCCCCCCCCCCCCCCCCCCACACACACACAGCTCCCTATCACCAGAGGAGGCCCGCATGTGGCGCATCATCCAAGCGCACACGTTCCCTCACCGAACGATCCTGCAGCACTCCCACCCCCACCTGTTTCCCTCACCTCGCTGCCCGCACTGTGGTGCACTGGACACGCACTTTCATTCCCTCTGCCAGTGCCCCAAGAATCCCTACCCACCCCTCCCCAACCCCCAGGCCTGGGAGCAGGCCATGCGGAGCTCCGAGGTTTCGGACCAGGTGCTAGTCGCCTCCCGAGGCCTCCAGGTCGCTGCGGCCCTGTGGGCAGCCGCCACCGCCCCATTAGGGGGAGCTCTTTAAATAAATGTTATTCTCTCTCTCTCTCTCTCTCTCTCTCTCTCTCTCTCTCTCTCTCTCTCTCTCTCTCTCTCTCTCTCTCTCTCTCTCTCTCTCTCTCTCTCTCATCTGTTGGGACGTCTTTTTAACGTTTGGTTTGACGGCCGAGCCACGAGCTTCAGGCTTGCGCGCGAGCGCTTTTGTTATTTGGTGAGTAAAATATCTTCTTCAAAGCGTTCCTTTTCCTCTGTGTGAGCTTCCTTCATTTCTCTTTTTATCGCGAAGATTGCGCCCACGTCTATTCTTAATTAAAAAGACAGTGCTAGTACCAGTTACCCATTTATATTTTGTCTCAAATATGCCTAATGTTTTCATTTTGTGGAAGAATATTCACAAGTATGCTCGTTGCTTCCAGATTTTGTTGTTTGCGAATGTTATGCCTATGTAAACATATCGCTGAAGAATTATTTTGTATCTTTTGGCTAGGCGGTTGAATCGAGGGACAGACAGACAGACAGACAGACAGACAGACAGACAGACAGACAGACAGACAGACAGACAGACATGGTTTTCCTAATGGGCCATTAAGCTACCTTTGCTTTACGCCCAAAGGGCATGCAATTAGTTCTTTCGGCGTGGTAACGTTGTCAACTTTTTTCGCAGTTACTACGAAACAGTACACCTCTAACCAGCCAAGCAAATTTTCATGTCCGCGTAAGCCGAAAACTCCCAGGCTATTACTGGCTACACAAGCGAACGTCACAGGCTACTACTGGCTACTGGCTACACGCAGGCTACACAAACAAACTACTGCACTCTTAGGCAAAAAGGACTAAAATAGGGACTAAAATACAGCCGTTAGTCTTCGCGGGCGACCGTTCATCTTCAAAGGGAGTATCTGCGGCAGAGTACGTGCCGTGTGCATAAATTCGGACTAACTGTTCGTCCCCGCCGATCTATAAGGAGTAACGGGAAGACGAAACGCATGCAGTTAGTCTCTTTGCTGCGTCGTTAGTCCCCTAATGGCGTCGTCGTTGCCCTTTCGCGCATATGTCTGCGAACAGTATTATATTTCCAAAACAGAAGGCATTGCAGTCACTGGGTGCTTTAGTTGGTGCCACGGGAGAAAATATTGATGTTAGTTATAAGAAAATCGCCTAGGGTTAGTAGAGCGGCGGGTGATGGCAAGGAGCGGCGAAGCGCGATTGTCATACGCTTCTCGGCGAGGTTATGTTGATACGCTGTGTTGCATTCGATTCGTGCGAGATAATAACGGCCAATGAAAGCTTTCAAGCGCCTTAACAGTAACTCAAAAATTAGTGACAGTAGCAAAAGTGGATTCCTGAGCGCAATGAATATGTATATGTTTAACAGACTAGAAAAAACGCATATTGCTGATGACAACTGCAAAACAAAAATGCTCGCTACAGGTAAGCGTCTCGAAGTTATCTTTTACACTCGGTACATCATTGTCTTGGGCACCAAAGCTATGACAATGCTGCAACTGCTGTAAAACCCGCTTGCATTTCGCGGTCGCAATCGTCTAGCGACGCGAATTTGGAGAATTCAGGCTAAGCAACACCAAATTCGCTTTCGCCGATGCAGGAAAATATGGCATGTTTCCTTATTCTGACACTCACACAGACGAAACCTTTCACATACGTTACATAGAGCACTTAACATATGTATCGAACACTAAGAAAGCACTTAGTTTGCGCTAATTTGTGCGGAAACAAATGAGTCGTCCGATCGCCCAGCTACCTATCTCAACTAGGCGACGACGAGTTGATTGTTATTTACGAAAAAACTATGGTTGTGAGGCTCTACTTCGAATCGAACTGAGCAATAGTCCCTAAACCTAGCAAACCGCTAAGCGCAAGGCGCAAAACGCGGTCACGTTCGCTTGCACAGATAGAAATTCGGGCACCAGTTACAATGAATCTGTTGCGTTATGCACATAACTACTCCCTGTACACTTGAATATTATCTGCCGCCAAAATCATCCGGCGGCGTGGTCTAGCGGATAGCGCGTCGGGTTCCTTGTGTAGAATTCCGGGCGTCAAGGGTTCGATCCCTGCCAGTGCCAGATTATTTTTCTTTTACTGCACTCTACGCAGTTCGTCCTTGGGGAGTATCGGAACGGACCATCCGGGTGGGGGACTAACCGTTCGTCCCCTCGCAGTTAGTCCCCAAAGGGACTAATGATTGTGGCAGAGGCCGTTAGTCCCCGAAAGGACGAACTTTTAGTCCTTTTTGCCTAAGAGTGTGGCACTGGATCGAACCTGCGCCCGAAGAGGGGAACGAGCAAGAGTCCGTCGTCTTGCCGGCTAAGTTACGCGCCACATGTGGAGACAGGGAGACGGACGGTGGTTTGGATTCAGCGTCTGGGGAAGGGAAGTGCGCTTTTTGTAGGCAACACATGAAACAAGAGTGAGGGGGAGGCAGCGAGAGAAATGATGCCATATCCGCGCGTGCAGCCCTCCTCCTCATACTTCAAAAGACGGTCCTTTCGGTTTTTGTGTGAACCGATGCTGCTGCGTTTGGGACCCCAACCTTGCGAATCCCAGGTAACGGCTGGAAGTCTTTCGTTTTACATTTTGTAGACCCACGTGTGTAAATTCAAATGACGCAGCATGGGTAATCGTTGTGGGTGTCGTTTACAGTTTCCCAGTCCAACCACCTTCACGGCGTGGATCGCGGTCAATTTTTTAAAACGAGCGATTTTTTTTCAGTTTCAGATGGCCGGTCTATAATGGTAGCCGCAGCTATAGGTGCGAGAATGACACAACTTACCTCGTAGCGTGTCTCTAATGAAAAAGCACTAATCGATTGCGTTGTTGGCTCCATTATGAAAAGAATGTCTCAATGAACTACTTCCCGCAAATCGACAGAGGCTGCATATAAAGTGAAGCGAATGTTTAACACCGGCTATATTTTGTCCTTCCGCCGTAATCGCTTGATCTGTGCTTCACGCAATAGCTCGCTGGGCTCCCGCTACGAGCGAGATAAACCCAGCCTCACTCTCTCTCCCCTTACTCCTAACTCCTCCCCAATGTGTTCACACAATGTTCACACATGCTTACTGGGTTGCAAAGGAAGAGTTTTCTGCGTACATAGGACCGCATTCAATTAAAGGGCATTTACCGAGCCATATAACGCTTCGCTTTGAAATAACGAACATAAAATGAAAATGATTGTGCACTTCTGTGGGATTTTCTTTTCTCGATGTCTCTTCCGCCCTTTGTTACTATTTGTTTCTGCGTACCTACGTTTATTTACGTGGATCCATTCCATTGCGAAAGTTCAACGACAGAGAAAAGTGTGACTCACAACGGATTTTCGAGAGCTTCACTGGCTGCCAAGGTGACACAGAATTTCTCGCTTCTTTGCGAACCGATGTCCAAACCACTTGCAACACACCGACATGCTGTGCAAAAACGCACACAAGCCCATTTTTTGTTGCACCTACCGTTGGTTAATCTTGGAAATATTCTTTGCAGGACAGGGCACTTGGAGTTAATGCAGCATGGTGTCACGTGAACCTCCCGGTAATCGTCGGTTTGACTGAACTGGCCGTTACAAAGCTTCCTTCGTTACGCTGATAAAGCATGATTGCTAAGATGATTACCTTGAAGATGCTCACACGAAGAATCGCCACCTAATGTGCACATTGGACCGGAAGAGCAGATTAGAATGTCTTTCAGTTGTATTGGGCAGGGAGAATTCTGTGTCTTGTAAGCAAAAAATAAAGCCCGCCCTCTGTTTGCATCCCGCCTTTGAGCTGAACAAACTCGAGCACAGCATCTGCACCTCTCGGTTTTTATCAGCGTATTCTCGTGTCCGAGTCGCGTCCTGCGTCCTGTCAACTAACTAATCTCGTCATTTATGGGTGAGGAAATCGCTCGGTACCCGAGCGTCTAATCCTTTGGTGACGCGAGTGCGCTCCGAGTGTTTCACACTTACAGGATATAAATTTTTATGGTATTCCATAAGTCCGCGCCAGATCCGGCTTTATTATGTTACGTTACAGCATCGTTCCCCTCTGAGCTGTAAGTATCAGAAGCGAGAAGAACCGCGGATCGTAACTAGCGGAAAAGACATGAGGGACAGAACGCTCCAGTATGACAACGCTGCAATAAACCTTATTGACTTCTTCGAGGCAGGCGGCGGAAATCCAGAGTCAAGCACCGTCATGGAAGACCAAGGTGCCGCCGACGGAAGTTCATCTTTGCCGTAAGGCTTGCTTTGCTCCACGAGTAGCTGTACCGAAGAATTAAAGGGCGATTGGCTGCAGATCTGTTATTTATGAGAGCCAAAGCCGGGACATTCCCTTTGCCCAACACGGCAGAGCGAAGACTGACAAGAATGTAGCAGTATTTCTCGGAGGAAATTGTTGCATTCTTGATACCTAACAAATTAGGTCTGGATTCAACTGCCACGACAAAAAAAAAAAAAAAAACGAGTGAATGAAATACTTTACCGAAGCTGCAGAGGCCGGCTGCTCCAGCTAGATAGGAAATAAAAGTATGGGGCAAAATAATTTTTTTTTTCATATCATCCACTTTATTTGATTCGTTCGTCTCACCAGGAACGCTTGCCTCTTTTTTTTTTTTTTTTTAGCACAGGTTCAATTACCCAAATTGTACTGCTGTGCGCTTGACTCTAAGGGCCGTTCCCAGTATATTTGTTATGGTCTTATTTCTAAAAAGTACTTACGAACAGGGCTCTGTCATATCTGAACGCAATTTCGATGATTATACACAGCCCCTTGTTTCCAGTCTCCTCTCCAGTGATTTCCCCTCGATATTGAACGTGGATTTTCCTGCTATCGCGTTACATGTGAGTTTTCGTTCCAATCGTGGGTGAAGTCAAGTCACTGAACTTTGACGTCACGGCTGTCATCCGGACGAAGCGAACAAGATAGCAGATTTATAGTGTGAATGCCTCGGAGAGTTGGTGAATGATGACTACGAAACGGGAACAGTGGTTATTTGAAGAAACACAAGATGCGCAGTGCTCGTTCTTCTTTCATTGTATGTTGCAGCAGATAAGTACTGTTCCCGTTTCGTAGGTAATAAACTGGCTACCATGTGTCAAGATCTTTGAGGCAATATTACATTCCTAGAGACGTACTTCAAACTCAATACCCCCTCCCCCCTTTCTACGGGAAATATCGAGGAAATTATAGGGGTAGTTCGTCCCGAGGCAGTGCTATGTTGCTTTGATTTTTGAAAATGGAGTGGTGGTGTTCGAAATGCAGATAGCATATCCTTGCTTTGAATATATGCTATTCAACAAACAGCTCTCGCGCTTCCTTTTATTTCTCATCTTTTTCAAACACAAAAACCGGGAATGTTATCTGTAGCATAATTTAGTGGTCTACCGTACTTCCATGCATTAGGAGGCAGGAGCGTATAGCTTTCGCGTCATTGGCTTTTGCTTGTATCAGGAGAGACAGAAGCAGAAAAGGTTCATTGCGCGTAAGAAAGGACTTTGGCCGGCTTTCACCGCCTCTGCTCTTCCGGGTCTGTTTTATAGATCACAAAACGGGACACTTAGTTTCCACTGAAAACGCGCGCGCAAGTTGCGAAAGAGTTCCCGACGAGCAGCGTGTTTTGCAACCGTGTTTTGCAGCGATTGGCATTCATAGAAGGCAATTATTTAAACATAAATTGGAGGGGGTCTTCCCACTGATTATCTGGCTGCAGGTCTTTTTTAGACGGCGCTCATTCCACAGAACAAGCAAATAAACGAAAACAGGAGGGGCGCATCGGGTTCTTCTAAGCAATCATTCTGTGCTGCACGGAGACTCGGCAGAGAGGGAATGGTCGGAGGGACAGTGGCGCGTTCACTCGAATGGTAAGAGGGATCAAAGAAATCATGACCCGTCTGATCGTACAGCACAGCACGCAGAAGCTAACGACCGCCAGATAAGACGCGAACGAAGCCCTGTAATGCTGCCAGCGGAAATGATACGTGGTTGTTTAAGTTAACTGATCTTTGTGACTTGGCTCTTTTTTCTTACAAAACCGTAGGATGTTGTGATAGAAAAAATGCGGGTCATCTCCATTAAGGTGAAACCTAGGGAGGGGCGAAGCATGCAGTGTATAAGTGTATTCTTGTCGCCTTGGCGTTTTTTCCAATGGAGGGAAAATGTTGGGAGGTACAGGTGTACAGCTTTGCTGTGAAAGTTTCTTGTCTTTGCAGCTCGAAGCTCTTTAGCGCGAGGCGTAAATGAGTGCCCCGGTGTTTTTTAGTACGTGTTACGAAGCGCTCCAGCGCGCAGAGTAAACAAATTTCCCGTTTTTTTTTTAGTACGCGTTATGTTTTAGCGCGAGGCGTAAACGAATTTCCCGGTGTTTTAGTACCGTGACTATATGAGACGACGATAACGGCAATGACGGAAGACGCCAACAGCCCCAACCCCTAAGGGGCGTGCCCCTAATAAACTGCCCAACGATTTATGGGAAGTAACCCAGTTCTTTAAAGGACCCCTCATCAAGCTCATTAGCTGAAGGCCTGCCCTGACAGCCAATTTCCCGATACGCCGCTGACATTATTATTCGGTGTCACGATCGACTTTGGTTCACACATCTCTGCGTTAATTATGGAGTTCCAAAGAGATTTTTCCGCTTCCCCAATATCGTGCATCAGCCAGTGAGCCGCATTAAGCCCCCCTTTCTTTTGCTTCATGGCATTACTCTTCGCATTTTAAGCCGTGTATGGTTTGCTGACGCGTGACCTAACTACTAGTCGTAACTTAGTATTTAGTTGTACCGCGAAATATAATTGCCCGTCACGTGCCTAGCCAGTGTCTTAACGCTCAAAAGCTTTTTACGAGCAATAAAATCCTGTCTCTTCTTAAGGTGGGAGGCATGTGACAGCCTTTTTTTAAATATTGGCGCTGGAGCGATCTGAACGGCGTTCGCGGGCAAACACGTGCTTTATTTCGTGGAAGTGTTGGCTAGTTGTTAATCAGTAATGATGAATAAACTTTATTGGAGTCGAGATGCTGATGTTAGGGCACCCGTCCGGGGGGAGACTTCCTTAGTCCGGCATGCATTGGACTATGCTCGCCATCCGTGCCCTCTCCACCAATCGTCGCTGGCGTGACAGGTCGGAGCTGGTCAGCAGCTCCACCCACTGCTCCTAGGTAGGGTTGGGGTTAGGGGTGAGGGAAGGGGATTGCTGGCACCCCCATATCATGTGGTACGGTGCCTGGTTGGGGGCAGGATTTGCATGCGGCACGGTATAGGGTGGGATACATGGCATGTAGCAGGGTGTTTTAAAAATATTTTTGATCGAAGCGCTACTATAACCGATAAAAGGGTATTTGCAAACTGGGAACGTTATTTTAATGTTACAAACAATTGTTCACGCCATAAAGTTCAATACTAACATATACAAGAGGGAGGTTGGGACCCTTTCACAACATTGTTGGGTCCCTGTGTACATTGTATGTATATCTGTTTTGGTTTAAATAAATAACCCTCAACCCCCCCTCAAATCCGTCACTCGCCGCGGTGACTCAGCGGCTAAGGCGTTGCGCTGCTTAGCCCAAGGATGCGCGTTCGCTTCCAGGCCGCGGCTGCCGCTTTTCTGGTGGAGGTGAACAGCGGAAGAGAGAGAGAGAGAAATGAACTTTATTGAAAATGTCCTGCGGAGGTGGTTGGGGAACCACGCAGGGTCGCCCGCCACCCGACTTTGTTTATGGCGTCTTCGTGATGTTGCCTCCCCAGCCTACGCTGGACCAGCCCGCAGATGGCCGTTGGGGACGTGTCCTCGACCACCCGCAGGCTCAGTCTCTCGCGCTTGCCGGGAGAGAGCCACCTCGAGCCGCTGGACTGCCAGTAGCTGACTTGCTAGTTCGTGTGAATACACTGCTCTTTCTATGTCTTCTGGCAGCCGTCCAGGGAATGCTGCCGCTTCTGTGGGGTGTAGTTCACAGTTCCACAAGATGTGGGTCAGGGTCGCCTTAGAGTTTTTGCACACACTGCACACGTCGCTGCGGAACACTTCCGGGCACACATGGCGCGCGAGCGCCGGAGTCAGCACTGATCGCGTCTGCATCTGCCTATAAAGCACTGCTTGTTCTCGCGTGAGTTTAGGGTGGGGTGGGGGCATGGTACGACGACCGTACCTGTACCACCCCAGCACTTCTGCATACTCTTGTATGGGATCGTTTTCTTCGTCGTCTCGGTCGCCTGTGTCGGCGTTCACTGCACCACACCTTTCACAGTCTTCGCAGTCCGCCCCAGCCGTTGAGACGAGGGAGGTGGTGGTCGTCGCGCATCTGGTGAGAGTTCGCGCGGCGGCGTCCGCCGTCTCGTTACGGTTGGGGTAGCTGCTACTGCACCCGTTGCTGTCTGTGGTAGTGTGTGCCGGGAACCACCTTAGATGGGTGGTGGGCACTGCGTCGCGCACTGGTTTACGCACTTCACTGCACCGTATCACTTTCACTGCTTCGCTGCACACCGTGTTTGTTGCGTAGTTCTTGATGGCTGAGCGCGAGTCACTCAGGATTGTGGAGCATCGGGGATCCGTGAGTGCCAACGTTATGGCCATCTCTTCCGCCTGGCTTGCCGACGATGCTCGGACGCTGCAGGCGTTGCAGATTTCACCGGTGGTGGCCTTGACCACCACGGCCACGTAGGTGTCTTGTATATGTGGGTATTTTGCTGCGTCGACGAAGAGGGCCCCGGTGTCGGCAGCGTATGTGTCTGTAAGGGTCTTTGCTCGTGCTGCGCGTCTTCCCGGGTTGTTGGCCGGGTTGACGTTCCTGGGCATCGGTGAGACTTGGAGTCGTCGCCTGGCGCCTTCCGGTAGGGAGGGGGCTGCTTGTGTTTGCGGTGTTTCTGCCTCTGAGAAGCCCAGTCTGGTGAGTATGTTCCTCCCCGTCTTAGTCCTCCTGAGGCGTTCTATTTGGGCTGTCCGCTGGGCCTCCGCAATTTCTTCTAGGGTGTTGTGGACGCCCAGCTCAAGTAGTTTGGCCGTGCTGGCGCAATTGAGGAGTCCCAGGGCAGCCTTGTAGGTCTTGCGTATCGCAGCGTTGATTTTGTCTCGTTCGTGGGCCTTCCAGCCGTGAAAGGCCCCGATGTAAGACACGTGGCTTGTTGCAAATGATTGGACCAGCCGGAGGAGACTTGCCTCTTTCATGCCTCGATGCCGGTTGGCCACGCGCTTGATGAGGCGTGTAGCCGCCCCCAGTTTGGTCACCAGTCTGTCGACTGTGGTTCCGTTACCTCTGCTTGCTTCGAGGAACATTCCGAGCACTCGGAGCATCGTGACTCTTGGGATGACGGTGCCATCGCTTGTGTGTATTGTGATCTTTTCTGCGCCTTGGGCGGCTTGTTTCCGGTATCTTCCCGGTGGTGGGATGATGCGGAGTTGTGACTTCTGTGGTGAAAATTTAAGGCCCGTGTCTGCAAGGTGGCTTTCAATGGTGTTGATGGCGGCTTGTAGCGTTTCTTCTATGTGGCCGTCGCTGCCCCCGGAGACCCACAGCGTGATGTCGTCCGCATATATAGTGTAGCGGACTTGTGGGACCTCCGAGAGCAGGCGGTTGGCCACTCCAATCATGACCAAATTGAAGAGTAATGGCGATATTACTGAGCCTTGTGGAGTTCCTATGCTGCCCAGCGCTCGTTCTTGGAGTTGCAGGTTTCCCGCCTGGATCTTGACGGTTCGACTGGACAGGAAGTCCCGGATGTAGTTGTAGGTGCGTTGGCCCATTCCTAACCGAGAGACCTGCTTCAAGATGGCCGAGTGGTTCACCTTGTCGAAGGCGCTCTGGAGGTCGAGGCCGAGCACTGCTCTGTTGTCTCTGGTGGGGACTGTCGTGTCGAGGACTTCGTGTTGTAGTAACAGCATAGCATCTTGGGTACTGAGCTTCTCCCGGAACCCTAGCATGGTGTCCGGATAGAGGCCTTCTCGCTCGAGGTAACGTTGCCACCTGTTTCGTAGTACGTGCTCGAGCACCTTTCCCACGCATGACGTTAGTGAAATTGGGCGGAGGTGGTCTATGCTGGGGGGTTTGCCGGGTTTGGGTATGAGCACCGTGCGGGCCGTTTTCCACTGCGACGGTAGCTTGCCAGTTTGCCAGCAGCGGTTGTAGTATTTCGTTAGGGCCGTGATGGCCCCATCGTTCAGATTTCGTAAGGCTTTGTTGGAGATCTGGTCGGGACCGGCTGCGGACTTACAGTTGAGTTCCTGTAGCACGGCCCGGACTTCCCACTCCTCGATGTCTTTATCAAGGTTTGGATTGTCGGTTCCTTGGTAATCTTCGTGCTGTTCTGCAGGGGTACTGGGCAGATATTTTGCATTGATGCGCTTGCCTGTCTCTTCTTCTCCCAACTCCTTTAGTGCTGCGTGCATGGTTTGGGAGAGCCTGTGTTGTTGGCAACCCCTCGTCGATGTCTCGTCCAGGAGGTGGCGGAGGAGCTTCCATGTCTGGCCCTTGTGTAGTTGACCGTCGGCGGCGCTGCACATGGCGTACCACTGTTGGGTACACAGTTCTTGACTGTACTTTTCGATGGCTCGTCCTATCTCGGCCACTTTCTTTCGGAGCTTGCGGTTATGTCTCTGTCGTTTCCATCGGCGTTGTAGCGATTTGCGAGCTTCGATCATGTGGGCTAATTTGCTGTCGACTTGGATGATGTCCTCGTCGGTGTCGATTTCGGTGGTGGCTTCAGTCGCCGCTTGCTTGACGGCTGACGTCCACTCTTCGATGTCTGTGATGTCTTGCAGTTGATGGGAATCTTCTAGGGTCTTGCGGAATTGTGTCCAGTTGGTGAGTTTGTGCTGGCGGCGTGGTGCGGTTGTATGGTGTACACTTGTTGGGATTACGACTTCCAGGATGTAGTGGTCGCTTCCCAGGTTGCAGCCCGTATTGGTCCACGTGACGTCTCCCTTAGTCTTGGTTGACAGTCGGATGAATGTCAAGTCCGGGTTCGTGTCTTTTGTCGTAGAGGTCCCGATGCGGGTGGGGGTTTCTGGGTCCGAGTAGAGGGTGTATCCTGCAGCGTTGGCTTCGTCGAGAAGATCTCTCCCTTTGGTGGTTGTGCGGCTGTATCCCAGCTCTTTGTGCGGGGCGTTGAAGTCGCCCCCGATAACTATTGTTTCGTTTGCTGCCGTGCGTGTCGCTTTGTGTAACAGGGCTTTGAACTTTTGTTGCCGGTGCGTTGGATTGCTGTAAATGTTGACGAGCAGGAGGGTTTCCTGTCGTTTCTTGCCGACCACCACCTCGGTCGCGCAGTGTTCTATGGTGCTGCGGTCGAGGAAGTGGTCATGCTTGATGAATGTGAGTCCCTTTTTCACGAAAGTACACACTCCCTGCGCTGTCCCCTTGCCACAGTCTCTCGCGCTCGGAGGGCTGGCGTGCGCTCGGTAACCAGGCAGGGTCGGTGCACTCTCCGTGTGGGTCTCCTGTACCATGATGATATCGGGAGGTGAGTCGATGCTTTGTAGGTGTTGTTGGAGGACCGCCTTTCGGCAGCGAAACCCGTTGGCATTCCACTGCCATATTTTCAGGCCTGTGTTTGCGGGTGTTCGGGCCATGTTGATGCTTGCGGGGAGGTGGTGGGGTTGCGCTTTTCTGTTGCGTCATCTTCACGGCCTAGCTTGCGATATAGAAAGTCTTGGAGCGCGTCCAGGCGGCGCTCTATGGCGGTGAAGCGGGCATTCACTCGGTGCTCGAAGGCATCCATTCTTTTTTCCAGGCGATCAATTCTCTCGGTGCACCTACGTAGGCGCACAGCAGAGCTTATCCCGCTGGTTGAGCGGGGTTCGGTCTCATCCTTGGCAGGCTGGGGGGGTTCGTCGTCTTGTTCTTCCATGCTCTCCTCGGGGGAGGTTGGGCGGGGTGCAGGCTTTGCTTCTTGTTTGGGGGCATGCTTGCTCGTTTGTGAGACTTGGAAGGTAGGCTGGGGACTTGCCTGTGTTCTCGCTGTGTGCTGTGGGGGTTGTTGATGCTGCGGCGTGAGGGACTGGGGCCGGGGAACTCTCCCTTGTTCCCACTCCGGTTGCGGAGCGGTTGCTGCTGCCTTCGGTTGCTCCCGCTGCTGCTGCGGTGGGTTGCGAAGGTGCCGTAACGCCTCTTCGAGGCGCTGATCCAGACGTCTGATCTCTGCCTTGAGTTCGGCGTTCTCTTCTTGTAAGGCTTGCATCGCGGTCTTGTGCTGCTTTGGCGGGCTGGCGCCTTGCTTGGGGTTCATAACTACGTCCGACCACTTAACCCTTTCACAGGAGCGAGACGCTTTGCTACCGTTTCTGCTACCGGGCCGAGCGCTTCTGCTGCGGCTTTCGCGCCTGCCGGAGGCCGAGCGATCCTGGTGGGCGGGGTTTCGCCGCGTGCAGCTGCGGCTCCTCTCCCGTTGACCTTGAGTTTCGAGAGGTGGGAAATTGGCGGGGTTTCTGCTCGGTGCACGTGCGCTCTGCGGTGGGGGTGGCTGCGCGCGTTCCCAACGTCGTTTCTTGACTAAGTATGGCATTTTGAATCGGTTTGAGCAGCCGGGTGCCCCTGTGGGGTGTGGGCCACTACACAGCTTGCAGTGAGGCTTGCATTCTTCTTCGTGATTCTCTCCTGGATTGGGCTTTCCGCATGCGAAGCATATTTTCGTTTGAGGATAAGGGCATACGTCTTGACGATGCCCGATTTTGCCGCATTGTCGGCATACCTGATGGTGTTGGCGGTACAGGCTGCAGCGGAGTAAGACCGCGCCGTATTTCACCGTTGCCGGGACTTTGTGACCTTGAAACAGGACGATGACGGCATGCGAGTCTCCTATTCGGTGTGCGTCGATCGCCATGGGGTTGTATTGATTCACTACGTTAGCTCTTATTTCTTCCGGCGTGTCTGCTGCCGCGATATTGTAGATTACGCCTTTGGCTGTGCCGTTGGGCGCCGCGTGGTAAGCGTTTACTTCGTAGCTTTGGTCCCCCATGTTGAGCGTTCGGAGTTGGGCGTATTTCACAGCTCTCTGTTCGCTTGGGGTGCTCAACACTACGATATTTTGTGCCGCGTTAGCACATACAGTATCTTGCAGGGTTTCGTCTCTCGCTATGCCTGTAGCCGCCATTATGGCCGTCATTAGAGTTGTGGCTTCCACGCGGCCGGTGTTGAGCCCGCCTCTAGGTCGTACTATAATCTTGTGCTCGTCCCTAGGAATGTTGGTAGGCATACGAGCCGCCTTCGTCATAGTAGCAGTTACTCTTCTCACAAAGTGGGCTTTCGAGGAACGAGGTTCGTGCCTTTTGGCGGGAGACTCACCGGTTGCACCTGGCGGTTGAGGAACCCTGTGCGATGTCGTCGGGCGCCGCGCGGCGAGGGTCCACCCCGCGGTGTCGCATTCTTGTAGGTCTTCACCGGCGACCGCGATTACGGTGCGGCCATCTCGCTGGTCCAGGTGCATGCGGAAATTCTGGGGCTCTGCTTGTTCTCGGTCTGGCGCATGATCCGTGTCCATCGCAGACGCCATGCTCCGCGATGCGGCGACGGCTGTGGGGCTCTGGCTGGCGGCCAGCGGGCGCGCCGGCCCGAAGTCGTGCTAAGCCTAGGTTAGGCTTAGCTCCCGGGCCACGCTCGAAGTCTTCCAATCACCAAAAATCGGTGAAAAGTCGAGTCGACTCACCAAAATTTGGTATCGGCGTGTTCCCTGGGTCGAGCTGTTTCTCGTGGTAATAGAATTTCCTGGGTCCGCGGGAAAATTTCGGCACAATTGAGCATAACCGACGGAGCCGATGCGAGACACGTCCGCTCACCTCGGCGACCGCAGCGCCTCCCCTGAACAGCGGAAATGCTCGTGCGTTCGAGATATCGGCGCCCTTTAAAGATCCCCAGGATGTCAAAATTGATCTGGAGCTGCCCACTATGGCGCGTCTCATCGGCTGCCTAGCGTCGGCGAGTTAAACCTCACAATCATTCTAAATTCGTCGCGGCAATCGCCTGTCGCCGTGAGCGCTGCCGTAGCCCTTAGAGTCGTTCCTCTCCTACTTGGCTTGGCTTGCAATATAGCTTGGGTTTCTTTTGATGCCAAGATCAACAAAAACAGGGTAACATATTATTTTCTGTCGTGCATGAAGTTCTGAAAATTCCCTGACGAATAAATCTTTTGGAGCTCCACCATTGTGTTGTCAAAACAACCGTAAATATTCATTTTTTGCAATAATTTAGTTGTTTTTTTGCAGCCACAGACAACTTTTCAGTTTGTTGGCAAGCCATGCCAAGTGACGTTGGAACAGTTCTCCGCGGTACATGACGTCACGCCCTCTTAAGCGCGGCTCGCCTACACACCGACGCCCGATTTCCCTCTGGTATATATCAGTATGAAACTTTATGCTATACGAGTAAGACAACGGCAAGTAGTCATAACTACATTAATGCTGTTGCTTGTCTCTTTATAGCGTCCCTTGACATCGGCTCGCTTATGCAGTCTACCAAGCAGTGTAAATGCAAAACTTCATTCACTAGAGTAACGATCCCAAAATTTACTTATTTTGTGAGCAGCACGACATAATTAGTGATAATGGTGGGGTAAAGGGACCCTGCAACTATTTTTCAACGTTTGTAAATCTGGAATGCTTCCAGAACGTAGGCCACAAGCGCATCCACTACTCAGATTAGGGTCAGTGGCTAAGGCGTTGCGCTGCTGAGCACGAGGTCGCGGGTTCGATTCCCGGCCACGGGGACCACTTTTCTGATGGAGGCGAAAAGCAAAAACGCCCGTGTGTACGGGATTTTGGCGCACGTTAAAGATCCCGAGGTGGTCAAAATTAATCCAGAGCCCTCCACTACGGCGCGCCTCATCGCCTGCGTTGCGTCGGCGCGTTAAATCCTACAATCAATCGATCAATCAATTGCTCAGATTACGATGTTCAGGAATACTCCCACCAAGTCTTGCTGCTTTAAGACCATCGCATGAGTTATAAACTTTCTCAACTTATGTTCACTCTTGAGTCTTTTACGGTCCTCGCGATGAAGGCGGGCTTGAATGACGACATTCGACTGCTGGGTTCAAGCGATGTCACGGCTACTAGCCGGATTCCTTTCAGTAGCAGCAATGGGCGAATACGGTAGCCACTTTAAAGAAAAATCGCAACAAAAACAAAGTAGAAACTGGAAGGCGTATCTTCTGCGACGAGCAGATCCCGCAGTGTCACGCTGTTCTAACGGGAACAATAGCTTTCGCAGTGATGCGAGGAACGAAGGAAAGAGTGAAAGCGTATGTAAAAGATGCAGTTTCTTAGAAATTTTTTTTATATTATGTGTGGTATTTAGAGACGCCCGCGCAGGCGCGCACAGGCTTCGCAACTTTTGTTCTTTTCGAATTCCGCGAAGCGACACCTCATGTCATGTTTTAATACGAGAAAGAAAACACACAGAAGAAACGCAGAGAGAATCGTGATGCCACATTTCGGAGAACATGTCATGATGTTCGTGCATAAAAAATAGTGAAAGCAGCCCTCGCTTCTCCTCCAAGATTCGAGTTCTGCTTCTATTGTATCTGTCGTCTTGCTTGTTTATTTGTTCCCGCTCCCGTAGCGCCAACATGCTTTCCCAACAAAACCTGACCATGGTACGTCCCTATAGCAAACAGATCTCGACGAATAAATCAGGCAATGACAAACACCTGACGAACAACCCCACGTAAAAATCGGTGCTTCGCTTCTGTTCTCGCCTACGTCGCGGCAAGCACGGCCAACTGTATAGATGCAACCACTCACGCTCCTAGATTGATGCGAGTGCTCCGCAGCAGATGTCGTCTTCTTCTGATAACCTTGGTTTTTTGCATCACCTTTGTCTTCCCGCCAAGCGTGTTCACTCGCTCGTACCATCTTCTCTGCCGAGCCATTAGAGCCGAAAGCGGGAACATTCTCTCGAGCCTGGCGTGACAGCAAGTGGCATCGGTCCCCACGGAGGCGAATCGATGCGAGGACATGGTCGCAGCTGTTCCCAGCCGAGCAACTTCTCAAGAAGCTGTCGAAGCGTGCGCATACCGTTGCTTTCTACGCCTATTCCTCTGTTATTGAAGATTCCTTCCCACTTATGACGCGTCTGGGTACCCAAAATCCGTTTGAGCATCTTTTTCTGTCGTTCGTGGGTGAACTCTCACAGCACACAAGATGTATGTGAGACTTTTCGTTTGTGGGGGACAAAAAAGGAACAGCAAGGTAGCAAACTATGTACAGGCTCTCAATAAAGGAGCCATGAAGACAAAATACAAGTTGGGTTTATTAGAAAGACTGCTTAGTCCCGATAACAATGATGCCAATATCATCGCAATCTTCGAACAAAATAACGGATATATTAAAGAAAACATGTGAAGCAGTCGCGACCCCCTAGCCAAATTTACCGAAACTTTTCTTTGACGTTACGGCGGAACCTTGCTTGTGCGATTGGCGGCCGCCTAAATGACCTGTCGCGACGACACATGGCTGGACGACTGTAATGGGGCCTCTAGTTCCATTTGACCGCATCACTTGAATGCTAACGTGCAGTTAACGCACTGAAAATTATGTTTTATTGTTGGACCGTATGACGTCATTCTTGCTCATAACACGCCACTGTGGCGCAATATTTGAAGGTTTTTAAATACTTCTTGCTTTTTTTTTTCGTTAAAAAACGTCTTTTGTGGCTGTAATGGAGCTGAGTGAGATACTGAATCCTAGTTCTTTCAAATTAAACGAAGTTGTATTTTCTCTTCATAGCTCCTTTAAAGGGTCTATCAAAACAAAATACAACTTTGTTTAATTTGAACGAACTAGCCCATATGGTAGCTCACTCAGCACTACTCCATCCACGAAATACGCTTTTTAACCGTACAAATACAGCAAATATTAAAGAAAATGTCCCAATTTCGCACCACGGGGACGTAATATAAGCATAAATGACTTATTATGGTCAATCACTGCCTACAATTTTTATCAGTGCTTTAACTGCACGTTAGAACTCATTGTGATAAGATAAAACATAACCAGAAGCCCCCATGTAATCTCCCCGTCATGTTTTTGGCGGTGCCTTGTATCGACGGCCGCCAAACGCACAAAGAAGATTCTGTGACGTCATAGAAAAATTGCTGGGAAGTGGCTGAGGAGTCGCTACTTCCGCAAACGTCTTCTTCGTTATGTGCGTGATTTGTTTTAAGTTTGCTGTAAAATTTGTATCATTGCTATAGGGGAAAAGCAGCCTTTTTATCAACCAAAGCTGTATTTTGTCTTCATTACATCTTTATGTGGGACTATTTTACCGCTTCCTGCAATTCCCCAGTGAATACGTACCTGATGTACTTTTTTTCAACCCTCTTTGCCTGCTTTAGTGTCCATTAAAACTGAAATTCTCTGCATGCTGATAGGCGAGATTATGTCGCAATGGTCGCGCAGGAATTCCGGACTGAGCACAGGCTCGTAATTTTGATTACGAAGCGGGCCGTATAACTGACAGAATATAAGAATATAAATACCGGTGCTTCCAAGATATCAATGCTCGTATTGCATTGATATCAATGCAAGATATCAATGCTTTTAAAAGTACTTTTACATTAATCATTCCCCGTGTGCTCTGAAAATGTTGTAGCTGCCTGTCGTGTTTTTCTGCGGCATTGGGCCGGAATTCTATCCTTTCCTCCAACGCAAACCTCAGATATTGTATTTCGCTTTCTGGAACTCCTGAATGGCAAAACTTGCAATGAGAAAGGCTGCGCTAATTTGGTGTGCGCGCGTATGTGTGCGTGTGTGTGTGTGTGTGCTTGTACGTGTGCGTGTGTGCGCGCGCGCGCGCGCGCGCGTGCGTGTGCGTGCGTGCGTGTGCGTGCGTGCGTGTGCGTGTGCGTGCGTGCGTGTGTGTGCGTGTGTGCGCGTGCGCGTGTGTGTGCGCGCGTGTGTGCGTGTGTGTGTGTGTGTGTGTGTCTTGGGCGCTGCTTTTTGGCCACTTAAACCTGTAACAGCGGACTTTATATCAAATTAAAAAATACACTCACAGACACAGAAAACTAGCAATCCCCTCTCTCTCTCTTTCCACAGCATTTGAAGGAAGCTCATTAACTGAGATCAAGCGAAAACCTGGCGTAATCAGGTATGCTGGAACGTCTCATTCAACCGTCGTTTTTCCGCGCAGTACTGGCGCGCGCGTATAAAGAAGCAAAGAATCCCACCCTTCTCTCGACTGCTGCACTACATACACTCAAATAATTCGGGGAGCGGAACCACTGGCGTAAGCCTTGGCTTCTCCATCGCCCATCAAAAAGTGCGCTTATGGGGACGCCCGTTCTACGCTACCAACGGGACCTTTAAAACACTGTAGTCTATGTGAACTAAAAGAAAGTCCTTCATTTCGATCAGGGCAAGACATGGCCACAGCTGTGATCGCTTACTTTTGCTAAGCCTTTTGCTAGGCTCCAAATAATACAAAACCGCAAATCGAGGTGAAGGTCGGTTATATATGCACCTATGAACAGGTGCACGAAGGATTCACAATCTCCCTTCCCTCGTCGGGTGCTGTTATAAGGAATGCTATACCGATTCACTCAAGATTAGCCTTCTTTTTATAGCAACCAATTTCCTTTCTATGTACTCCGAGCAGTAGTTATAGGGCCTCGCCACCAGAAAGTTTACGAAGGTAGGTAGCATGATATCCATCTTTATAAATGTACCACCAAGCGCCACTAGTGAGAGAATAAATATCTTCCTAACTGTCCCCCGCGGTGTCCTTAAGGCTTCCTCTCTTACAATAGAGAGACTTTATTTATAGGCTAAAACCAGTCTTTAGTTCTCTCTTAAGTACTTAAAGAATCCAAAAAGCAATTCGTCGTTCGGAGTTCTTAGGTGCTTTTGTGTCTTACGCCAGCACCCGAAGCTCACCGGTGCTGTAGGACTGAGGTGTTTTTCAAGGTGAGCTAGTCATTTATTCAGTACCGAATTATGCAGATGTTAAACGTTGGATAGGCGGCAGTAAGAGAGTGAGAAAATAATGGCAGTGCGTGGTAGCAGGTAAGCGGTAGAACTAAGAAGGGGCCTTCCGAGTTTCAGAGCCAATTTCAGCAAACGGGCTATAGAAGTTCTCACGATGATTCCACTGCCCTCGTAGCCACTTCACGGTGACTGTTTCTAAAGCAGTCATCTACATTGAAACTCGTGCACATTGTTCTCTCTTAAAACCGATGTTCCTTTTTTTCATTCTCTTTCTTCTGTACGTGCGTTCAGATTTACTATTCTTTACCTCCACCTCGGCCGCCTATGCTGGCACACCGTCCTTTTCCTCTTCATGTAATACCTTTAGGCATGTCTCCTGTTGCGGATCTAATTGTCAGCACATTTTCCTGTCTTGTCAATGAAGGGTTACTTCCATGAGGTTGTTCTTGCAACCAAGTTTTACGTGTCCGCTTCACGGCGGAATACTTGTCTAGCGTTACGTCGAAAAGTTTGAATAACCTTGCCGACTCCGTTCTTCAGCTTCCACTGTGCGGTCAGTGTACCATGCAGGGCCAGGCCAGGATGTGCTTGAACCCTTGAAATTTATGGCGGCAACGCCATGGGTTAAAACGTTCTTTTTTAAACTCCACGCGGGCGTCCTACCAATCAAAATATGGCAAAAAGAGAAGGGATTGTGCGTTTCATGGGGTGTTGACTGTTACCCGTGCTCAAAGCCGGAGACAGTAGAACACGTGTTCTTAGAGTGCTGGGATGACATCTTTTTATGGGATGTGCTAGAGCGGATTTTAAAAAAATATTTCCCTCAAGGCATCCAAGGGATCAGGTTCATACCAATCCAGAATTACGTTCGGCTGCTGTACGATCTGGTGATGGTTCTGGCCCTGCACGGTATTCGGAAATCTGCCACGGGAATACGCCACAGCGATGTCAAATGCTAAGCGTTTCGAGGAATACTTTGGTGACTCTTTTCGCTTGATTGTAGAGGTTTGGAAGGCTCAGCCTGGCCCTCTGGAATGGTCCAGTAATGGCGTCACTCACAAACCCTAATCAGATCTAGCCCTTTGTGCTAGCAAACTGTTAGCAGTTTTATCAGTGCATGTTTCTGCTTTGTGATCTTGCTTCGTTTCCTTTGCGTTTTTTATTCTGTAGCCGTAGCCGAGTGAGTAATACGACAGACCCTAAATCCGTTGATCTACCAGACACAGCTTCGAGTCCTGCATGCCGGTGTCGGTGATTTCTTTTTTTCATATACTGTTACACTGAGTTTTGTGAAACGCCGGAATCAACGAATCGTTAAACAGCTCCGCTGTTAAAAGCGCTTGTGGGGGATGCTTAGAATCGTCTTGGAATGGGAAGTAGAAAACCTAGCTGGACTTTCTGTCGATCTGATCTTGAACTTTCTGTTGAACTTTGCGGTCCCCTCCGTCACCACTTGACCTACCTTTTGACCACCACCCTCCGAAGCTCGTTTCGCTTGCTCGCCATCACCAGGGGCTCCCCTGTTAGCCCCCGTCCCAGTTAGCCCCCGTCCCCGCCCAGTTAGCCCCCGTCGGCGCCATCACGTCTCAAGGCGGCTCGAGTTGCACGTACTACACGCGCTGCCGCGGCCTAACCGCCTTTGGCGCTGCAGTGTCCCCTTACCGGCGCGCCCTGTGGTGCTCTTTTTGGGTTGTCTCCTCGGAACCTACCCCCGCACTGCCGTTTTCTATTTTTTTTTTTGCCGGCTCACGATACCCGGCTCACCCTCAGTCCGATCACAACTTCGACTGTTCTTTTTCTTAACTACCAATTAATTTCTTGCACCTCGTAACACCAGTGTTTGAAACATGTTTATCTAGGGAGTTCGCTTTAATACAGCGAATGAGCTACCATGTATTTTTTTAGGTTTCTAGGCTGCTTGCCCTTGCAATGTCCGTCTGGCATGCCGTCCTCGCACAATGAGATCTGGCATGCGTTGCGTAAAATCTGTGGGTGGGAGTATTTTCGTGTATGCACGTTTCCTGCCGACCCACGTATTATGTATTCAAGGTTCTTTATGCCCGACATGATGGTTCAGTGGCTAAAACGTTGTGCCGCTGGACTTAAGGACGCATGTCCAATCACTGCCAAGGCAGCTATTTTTTTCTATTGAGGCAAAAAATAAGAACTCCTGGGCATGCAATCCTTCAGCGCACGTTAAATATTTCTTAGCTTGTCTAACCTAAATCTAAACTAAAGTGCGCCCATCCGTATTGTCGGCGCGTAAACCTCCACTTCTAATGCAGTCTTCTTTGTGTTTACCTGTAGTCATAAATATACTCAGTGTCAATCTTTTTTTTGTTTCTTTCTTTATTGATAGAAGTTATTGTGTAGCTGAGACATTTCAGACAAATTGAGGAGGAATGAAGCTCAAGCTGCACGTATACCTATGTATATTTATTTCATGTCTTTCGGGTTCAACATTCCATCTTTTGATAACCATTCAATCTTTCAATTTTCATCTTCTGTATGAGAGCACCATTCGCTTGTGTAAGTGCACAGTGATCTTTCTTTCTCTCTACTATTCTCTTCCTGTGGCCTTAAGTTGATCAACATCATATGCATTTTCGCAATTAAAATGAGCGTCCTATAAAACAGCAGAAGTAATATGCAGGTTTCCCGCAAAAGCCGATTTGACTCGGTTATCGTCCTCATCGCAATTACATTACGTATGAAGCAAACAAAAAAGTAAACAAGAAAACAGCAAAAACAAACGCCGGCGCTTCACGACGGAACATTTTAAGTGTATCGCCAACTTTATGGGCCGCGCACTGATGTCATGCGCGTGGTAGCGAACTTACTCGTTGCTGTTTGTTTGGTGAAAGGAACAAAAACAGCAGAAATGCGAGAAAGGGGTGCAAAAATAATTGATTCAGTGGAGCGTGCAAAGTAATGCGAATAAATGTTTCACTCTAACAGCGTTGCCACTGCAATGCTGTGCTCCGCAGCTAGCTGTGCGCGGCCTTCACTTGGACGTGCACGTCGTGTGCTTCGTGTAGAGATTTGTGGTGTTTGCCGCTGTGAACGACCTCTTGAAGCGGCCGGGGTTAGGAGTTGTTTTTGACCACGCCGTCTAGTAAGCGTCGGATGAGATAATTGCCTCTCTGCTCTTGAGCCTGTATATCCTGATGCGGAGAGGAAGGGATCACTCTTCAATGCCACAAATAATCCGGAAATCGATGGTCCCATGGTTGCACCACCGGAGGCCTTGAGCTGCGGTTGTGCTTTCAACCAAGCTTCTTGACTCCAACTGCTTTGTTGCTGCTTTCCGGTGTGCGGCTTCCCACGGCTTCCCACTAAGGCCTTTTAAGTTCACCGAGACTGGAGTCCTGCCCCTTCGTGAGGGGATCGCGGCTTCAGTTAGTGCCGTCATGCGATTTGTACATGGCAAGCGTTTCACTGGTTGGGAGTGCGATGTATGTACTAAGCCATTGGCTTTACGGTCGCTGCGAGTGCGCGCGTGTTGGATCCTTCGCTGATGTGTTGCTTTTCCCCCCAGCGTTCCTTGTTTCAGCATCATGGATGCTGAATCCTTTATATATCGTTACGTGGTGACAGAACAGATGACAGGAACCATGGTTGGCTAGGAACACGAACGGTTTACAAGCGGCCATCCCGGAGACCATGATGATGATGATGATGATGTCCTCAAATTTTTTGGCACGTACCCACAAGGGGGGATTGGCCAGGGCTAAATCGGTTAAAAACGTGGGGACTTCAATATACTTATTTCCGGAAAGAGGCTGTAAAAGGAAACTTAGTTGTTAATGAAACCCGAATTACCCATTAATCAGCACCGCTTAGCAATTCAAACGACCTGAGGCAGAAAGAAAAATTTGAATGCAATTATATATATCCCTTCTTGCAAACCCCAGCTTTGATGCGCCAATAGATAATATAAGTGTTATCGATAAAGTCAACCCCAACCTCTCAATCGGCTCCTTCAAAAACAGTTGTCTAGCTGTTGAGAAACGGCGACAGTCGAGGAAAAAATGGTCGATTGTTTCGGGGACCTGGCACCGCACACATAGTTCTGTAGGTGAAAGTTCTGATCTGAATAGATAGAAATTAAGCCTCGGTACCCTGCAGCGCAGCTCGGTGAAGGTCACCTCGCATTGCCGAGAGCCACAAAAATGAACATTCCACCCGTACTTTAAATGTTGGAACTCTTCAAATGAGAAGAGTGAATCGGAACGGGTGGCGTCTAAATGCCAATATCGTCTTAGTCTCGCAGATGCAAATAGAGCCAGATTAGGAATTCCGAATTGAATGGGAGCTGTGACGGCGAGATTAGCTAAATGGTCCGCTTGCTCGTTGCCCCTGATGTCCGTATGGCCAGGGACCCAAGACAAGCGTACCTCCTTCACGTGCCTGGGAACAAAAAATAATAGTGTGCGGTACAATGGAGAGTCCGAAGAGGAAGTTAACGCCGATACCACTGCCATCGAATCAGATAATATGATGATTTTTGAAACATGCTGCGGTACTTTGCATAGAGCTAGAGCTATTGCTAAAAATTCGGCCATAAAAATGGGTGTGTAATCCGGGATTCGCAGCGAATAACTCCAGTCTAAAGATTGTGAAAAAATACCAATTCCAGCTTTCTCGCCATTTTGAGATGCATCAGTATAAATCACAGAAGAAGCAGGATAATTGGATAAATATTCATTTAAAATAGCGGCTAATAGCGAGCGTGGTAGAAGTTTTGCAGCGGAAGGGAAGGGGTTTTGAAAGTAAAACTCAGTTTCTCGCTCGATTGTGGATACCGGAATGACCTCATATAGCTTAACAGAAATACAATCCGGGCATGATTGAACGAATAGCACTTGGGGGGAGATACGTTTAGGCCACGGAGATGTAAAAAATATACTCGGCTCACAAATAAATACAGGCTTGGCAGCCCCAGAGGGGGCTTCGTACATGCGGAGGTAAGTTTGCACCGTCAGCAAGAGAAAACGGACCCTAAGTTCAGGAACGCGTGCCTCTAAGTACAGAACTCGGTTCGAAACGAACCTGGGAAGGCCAAGACAAAATCGAAGAATGCGCCTCTCCAACAAGTATAACGGACGCAGTTTGTAGATAGGACAACTGCAAAATAAGACGCACCCAAACTCCATGACTGGCCGGACGTAGGCTCGGTACAACAGCAAAAGTGTGTCCCGGCGCATTCCTGCTCGTTTCCCACATAGTCTTTCCATGCGACCAAATGCTCTCTCCGCTTTTGTGACCGATGTGTTAATATGTGCCTTCCAATCAAGAGCAGACGTGTATGTAACACCAAGATATTTCAGCGAATCCACCTGCGGAATGACTTGATTTTGGCTGCCCCCGCACACCCTCGTCGTCGTCAATACGGGGCCATGGCTTCAGAGGAGATTGTCCACGTGTGCCCGTGAAAATATGTCGTCTAGGAGTCTTATGTACGTACCCTCTGTCCCCTGGTCTTTTAAATAATTCCAGCACTGTTGCCGGGCTCACTGAAATAAACACTTTTTCGCAGTCTATAAATGGCATGTAAACGAGTGTATTATACTCTCCAGATTTCTGTATCACTTGATTGGCGACATGAATATAATCAATCGTTGAGTATCCTTTCCTACACACAGCCTGCTGCCTGGGTTGTTGGGAATCTAGGTCGTCACTTATGCGGTGAACTATTACTTTTGTGAATCATAATCAAGTTGGCATTTTTCCAGGCTATGGGCACTTTTAGAGTCCCAAGAATACTGAAAATAGTGCAGCAAGCTTTTTCCAGTGCGATATTTCCTACCTCATTTTTTTAATTCGAAATTTTGCCCTGCGGCATAATGGATGTAGGCGTTTACAGAAACACGAACAAGTTAGTTTCGTGTATAAAGTTCAGGAGTTGTCGGTGACACGGTCCATTCACCCAGCGTTGCAGGTCAGGAGGGCGGCCAGGGTGGAGACCGGTTGCACGAAGGTGCAGCGGGTGAACTTGAGGCAATCCCGGGCAGGCCCAGAGAAGGTGCTGCACATTAACGTCCCCAACGGCAGTGGTGCAGAATGGACAGGTGGATCCGTATGAGCCGCGGTATTGCGATGGCCAGGAGGCAGTCACGGACGGCGTAAGGGCCACCCCAACGCGTAGTCTCCGAAGTGCAACGTCCTCTCGGTGAGTTTAGTCGCCAGGAAGGTTTGAACCAGATGGTGGTATGAGTGCTCCTGTGGTGCGCCGAAGGTTTTCCTTTTTTCGTTCCAGGTGCCCGCGAGCGTCTTCGGGGAAAGGTAGTAGTGGCCGCATGACGGTACTCGGGCGGCTAGCTGGGTCAGCCTCCGTATTGCCAGGCACAGATGAACGGGGCACCCATTCGATGCGTATCCGCAGCACCGTGCTTCTTGCCAAGCGATGAATGGCATCTGAGAAGGATGTCGATTGCGCCACGCGACGAATGTCATGTATGGCTTGCGTTGAGTCAGTCCGGATGATTAGTCTGGAGTACGGCCCCTCCCTGACAAAAGGTAGTAATGAGACCAGTCCATCATGTATTGCAGCTATTTCAGTAAGATACACGGGTGGCAGTGGATTAGCGGCATATGAATAGGTTTGGTCAACCTCCGGTACCTGGAGACAAACCAGTGCGATGTGTACCATGCCATTTTTAGCGCTGGCATCTACATACGCAATGACTGCGTCGGTGTCTGTACAATGAAGACCAGAGACCTGTGCCGTGGCCTTGCGATGGACTGGGCGACGGAGACGACCGATGGGTTTATTTTCTGTCAGCTGTACTCGCTGCCATGGAGGGGGATCCGACTCTTTCACAGTTGTATCTGCTACAACAAAGCACATGTAACGGGCTAGTGCAGCAACTGCACCGTTGTTAGAGAGCTTACAGGTGCGGGCAGAAGGACGTTGATGGACCAGCTCATCGATAGTGTTGAGCTGGGCCACGGCCTGCAGAGTTGTTACCGGGGTGACTCGGAGCGGACCAGTAAAAGCCCGCATGGCATCTCGGTTGATGGTTTCCAGACGATCCCAGTCCCTCATCGTGAGGTGGTGGAATTGGGCCTGATACACCAGTCGGGGTTGTAAAACAGACTGCACAAGGAGGCGAGCAATTCTAGTTCGAGACCAGCCAGCCTTCGTTGCTATTCGGCGTATCAGGTGGATTGTGCATGCAGCACTCTCCTTTGCCCCCTACACCCATGGAGCCGCAGATCCTGACGAGGCAACGTCGAGACCAAGCACTCGTAGACTTAAAACTTCTTGTAGTGGTTGCTGATCAATAAAAAACCGGACAGTCCGGTTCCAAAGTCGGCGGCGCCCGTTGTTATTAGCCACTGACATATATGCCGTTTTTTTTTTCTTTTGAAAGTTCAAGCCCTACCTTGGCGCACCAGGAGTTGGTTGTTTAACGGCGTTTGTAGTGCTCTTTCTGCCATCATTTAAAATATCCACGGTTATGCAGTGTTCGCCTGCAGCCTTTTTTCTTATTTCATGCCCTTGAGAGCCTTTTCTGCTTCTTCTTTAGTTACTAGTGGGACTTCGCGAGCTAAGCCTGTGCGCGTTAAATCTTTCCCTGGTCTAACATCGCTGGAGCATAGCCTGGTGTAAAATTGCTCCGCTACATTTACCACCTCGTCCACGTGCTCGCCTCTGAGTGCATACTTTCTGTTTTTGTCGATAGCTAGATTTTTTGTTAGTTGCTCTGAAGCACTCCTATTTCCAGCGTTTCCTCTATCACTGCCATGTTGTACGCGCGAATGTCGTTCGTCTTACTTCTCTTAATCGATTTCGACAGCTCTTCTAAGTCAATCTGATTCGCCATACTCGACAGTTTCATGTTTTCTCGCTTCGCGATTAGTTTCTTCGTTTTCTGAGTTAGTTTTCCAGTTTATTTCCTACAGGTTACTTCTCCCACAGCTGCTTTTGCGTCTCACGTGCTTTTGCGTTAAAGCCTCCAATCACAATAGCAAAGGGTGTTGCTTCCTTCTGCATTGCTGGTTCAATGTCCTCCTTGAAACTTCTTGCGGGCTTATCATCGTAGCTGCTAGCACGTAGGCTTGTGCTTTCTTTAACCTGTATCGCTTATTTAGCTTGATCACAACGACTGCTACTCTTACGTTAATGCTGAAGACTTCCTCCACATTCCCTGCTATTTTCTTGTGGATTAAGAATCCCAAACAGTGCTTTCTCTCTTCTCTTGATGTCGCCGGCATCTTGGAATATAACCATCTTTTTTGCCTTCTCACCTCTGGCTTTTGTCGTCCTCGTAGAGAAAATTACCACCAGTGTTCTTAAATTCGCGTGCGGAACTTTCCATTGGGCCCACGTCTCGTAGCAGTGAAGTGCAAATCGGGTGTGAGTGCTGGCCCATCGATGTTGGTGAGGAAGGCAGGACCTTCGACCCGAAACTTCCTCCAAATGTTTGATGGATTCGGTGGCACGTCGCGGTCACAGCGCAAGTAAAGGTTTTCTTTTATCTGTTATGTGCATTTATTTGCAGTATTTACGCACCTTTAACTTCGGCAAAGTGGTGTCAAGGATAACAGTGAGGAAAATAGCAAGTGCGAACAGAAGATCTCGTCGGCTCGTCGGGCCGTAGATCGTATTATTTAAAGGCGGTCCTTTCTTTTTCGATAGAAAAAAAAAAGCCACTTTTAAATGCAAGGACGCCTCCAGGAAAAAGACATACAGGAAAGATGCCATGCGCCTCCAAGCGAAGCATGCTGCTCATCCGGGTATTAAATAACCGAAGTATCTTTTTGCGACGTCCAAACCACCTCCAAATACGTAGCTAAGTAGCGCTTTGGCTTATGGTGTATATACTTGGGGAAACACGCTGTACCGAGCGGGGCATGTCGGGACAAGCCAAGGCTATTGGGTCGCTGCAGCCCCATTTCGCACCAAAGTCAGCATTGGAAATGACTGGGTGAACTCAGACCAATAAATTGTCAGCTACGTACACATCAAGGAGAAAGCCTTAGATGCCTTATCAAACGCGAAAAGTGAGCTTTGTCGGCGTCAAAACGAATGGTACGAAAACGGCCACTGCTGTAAAGCGAAAATAAAAACCCAGTTGGGTTGGTGTGGGATTTTGAACCCGGGTCTCGAGAGGAGAAGCCCAGTGCGCTGCCACAAAGCTAACTGTGCTTTTTTGCTTTCCACGTGATACTTATGGCACTACAGATGAATGTAGGAAATGATATTTACAACACATATTTACAACTATGTGCACATACAAATTAAGTACAAGATGAAAAACAAGACTAAACACAATGAACGATTTTTATACCGAAGGCGATGGTCGAGTGGTAAAACACTCGTATCGTGAGCGGGAGGTATCAGGTTCGAATGTTGGGTTGCCGGATACCACCCACCGGCTTCTTTAAAGGGTACAAGCGTCCCCGGAGCCTCGGACGCCTTGGACGTGGGAATAAACATTTGGAGCTTGACCACACGTAGCCGTGAAAGGCTATGTGGCAGGTCCCTCGAACCCCTTCGGGCGGGTTCAGGCACTGCTGGGCACCCACCAGTCAAAAGGGTACAAGCTCTTCCTGTACTGCCTCGGCAGGGAATAAAGGGCTTGGACCCGCTCTACCACTGCCAATGTCAACTGGAAGCGATCTTTCATTGTTTCTGTTGCCCCCCTACCCCCCTTGAGGTCAAAGCAGCCATGCCGGCCTGCAGTTAGGAAGTAACAAGGGGGAGGTCGGGGGCTCTGACGTCATGCCGGGGGCCGTATTATACTGCCCCGCTGGGCGCATTCGTCCCGCGGGCCGCAGGTTGTTGACCCCCTCCATAAACTATGCAGAGCAATTACAAAAAAAAAAAAAAAACTATATGGCACGTATCACCCGCAAACGGTAAAGCACTAACTCGGCCCCCTGCGAAACAGGAAACAAAAATTATCCTGGTAATAAACGTTAATTAATGATTGATCAGAGGTTAATACTAACCATTATTAAGGTTTGATTAAGGCCAATTAAGATGTAGGGAGATATAATAAGGTGGATTAAAGCGGAATAAAGGTGGATGAGAATTAATTACGGTTGATTAATATGTAAAAGTGCTGCTGTGTTGACGGGTTACCGTTTATATAATAAGTACCCATCGCAATATTACTCCAGGATATCTCGCTTACAAAACCCTCGAAAAATGTTTTGTGCTGACACATAATGCTCGTGCTTGAGAAAATCGTCGTTTAGGCGTGGTTATATCATTTAAATTCTCCTAATGCCCGGGGACCATGTGCCCTGCCGTTGCGGGCACGTGGCTGTCGCTAGACGTGTAAAACTCCATCAGTTCGTCAATCTATCCATCCATCCGTGCGCCCATCCGTCCATCCATCGTCCATGCGTCCGTATACCCCTCTCTCCCTCCGTCCGATCGTAATAATCTAGTTCCAAGTACCAACCATCTAAGCATGCTCTTTTTCGTCTACCCAAGGGGTATAATTTGCTTTCTTGTGAAAATATCCCCATTGATGCCCATTCTCGCACCCACTGTACGTGTCACCATCCGCCGTTTCCGGCGAACGCGTTTGACGCATTGCGAAACGCGTTCTGCTTGCTGACGCAGTATAGGTCCCACGACCACGCGTGACTACGGCCCGCTAGCTACCGGGAGACGTGTGAGGGGCTGAGGCTATAGAGTTTCATAGAAATATATACAGCAGAGTGAAATATGTCACTGCAATCGCGTGCAGTCATGGGTGCCGTCCTACTTGGCTTGCCTGGCCACATGGATTCTTTTCGCCAAAATCAAACAAACCAAGGTAACATTTTTTTTTCTTGTACGTCTTGCATGAGGTTTCTAAATAATCCCTGACAAGCAAATCTGCTGGAGCTTCACTTTTCTATTGGTAAAACAACTTTAAAAATTCTTTTGCAACAACATTGCGTTTTTGCATCCACAAATAACTCTTCACTCTGTTCATGAGCCATGCCAAGGACAAGTGGAACGTTCCTACCATACATGAAGGCACGGTTGCTGAAGCGCGGCTCGCCTACTCACTAGCGCCAGTTTTACCTCTAGTATATATTAGTATGGAACTCTATGGCTGAGGCCACCTGGCCAACACTGACACCCATCACGCCGTAGCAAACCTTGCCCGTTCTGGCTTCGCGTCCCTGTAATGTAACGTTGTATAAGGACATCGAAGTCTCCTCTCTTCGTAGCTGGCTTTGTTCGGCCCACATCAATCGATCTATATATCCTTCGCGCAGAATTGTATAGGACTTTGCTACAGCGCAAGCCATAAAACAATGGTGCCCCCCTCCCTTCTTATCGAGATAAAAAACTCGTGTTAAGAAACACACATTTCAGGCTCAGGCCTGTGTGGATCGTACGTGGGGCGCCGAACGCGTTGCAGAACGAACTCACGTCGGGCGGGTAGAGTGGAAATGCCGGGCTGGCGTGTCGAGGACCACGTACGCCTCGGGGATGCCATTTCAGTACGGACGCTGTTACGGAGAACGGAGCACTGGGGGAATGAACCGTTCAAAAAAGCAGACTCGTTCTGCCGCTGCACTCTCCCCATTTCAAGGGAAGGGAGACATACCTGCATGTAATACTGCCGACGAGGAAACAACGCGTTTCTCTTTCACATTAACTGCGTGCCATGCCAAAACAAGAATTCTTCGCACACCAGCCAACATATTCACGTCAATTGCGTTGACACGGCTTGAACGAAGCACGCGCGCTATGTGGTGTTTATTAAGGCGAAAACTTACATCTCGTTGCAAGGTGACCTTGAATGACCACGGCGTCAAAAAAAGGTACGAAAACCCGCGTGACACAAGGAAGACGAGAAACTAATTAAAACATTGCAACCGTGTACGAAACATAATTAATGATATTAAAATTGATTAACAGTTAATATTAATGATTAGGAAGGCGGGATTAAAGTGTATTAAAGTGTATCAAGGTAATTAAGATTGATTGATGATTGAATAGTTACTGATAGTAATGGCTAGTAAGGCGTAATCAAGGTGTATTAAGGTAGATTAAGATAGATTAGGGTGATGTTTTTCCCATTTTTATCAGGAGCTTAATCAGTGGTATATGTATGTAGGGCACCAACTGAACAAGTGAGTATCAACTTGTATTTTGAAACATTTTGTTTCCTCCAGCGTTCCACAAAAGCAAACAAAACTGTTTGCAGGTAAACAATGGCAGGCTAAGTACGTTGCGGCACTGAATATATGCGATGAAAGAGGTACAGAATGTGTACTCTGCTCGTAAACGCGCGGAGAAGGGCCGCTTCCGAAGAACTGTAAAACTTGAATACCATAGATGTTTTTCAGTAGTATGCAGACTTCTCACTTATTTTGTGTCTTATTGGTTGACCATCCCCCTTGGCCGCCCCTGACTACGTCATCAGAACATAACTTGGAGCTGAACTTTTCGTGTAAAAATAAAAGTTTGTGTCCAGAGGCAAAAGACAATCTTTCATGCATGGGTTTGGATTACGTTGTTTGGCCGGTAGCGATCGTGCCGCAGACCGCCTTTCTCTTGTTTGCTCCCGAGCGTGTTCTTCTAGTTGTTTCTTCTTTAACTTAAGGCTCTAACACACGACACAGATGTGTATAAGCTGCCTTATACCTTCCACTGCTTTCGTCGACGGGCGCTACTCTGCCGCGTACCAAGTAACAAATAGGCAGGAAAGGGAGGAACGTTTCTTTGAGCCATCCTTGGGATTTTATTGCTCTGCGCAGAAATTGCATTCCCACCGGCCTGGTTCTTCATCTATTTTTATTTGCTATAGTTCCAATGAATCTTTTTATTTTTATAACTTCATACTGCCGTGTGGATAATTGAACAGTTGTACAAGGCCCTTTGCTTGCGAACAGAGGGCTTTTTTCGGTAATTTTACTTTTGTGTTCTGACAGCTCCTATCTGTAACATACAGCTTCTTAACACTGAACCAAAATTTGCCAGAACTGTTTCACCGCATAAAAATATACCATTGTTTTTCACAGCATAAAAAAAAGCATTCACCGCATAAAAATAGAGCATAAAAATAGAGCATGTGAAGCAGACCATGGTAGACCTGGGTAGGCTTTCTATCGCCGATTTTTTTGTGCGACAGTTTTTTAGCGTGGGCTTTTTGGCGCCGCGTAAGTGTTAACGCAAACTTAAGCACTACCAAAACCGTTTACAGTTCACGGATGGGTAAGCTGGATTTGGGATGCCACCAAAGACATTTTTTAAGGCGGGGGGGGGGGGCATCTAATAAAAGAGATTGTTGATCCTGGGGGAGCTGAGCATAACTCTAATCATGCTGGGCTGCACTTTTAATGCAAATAGAGGGTTTTAGCTTAGCGCATTGCCGTGTCACCTTACCGTTCTCGTTGCACCGTGACGCCACTGCGTATGGACGCGCATGTACCGTGTTTTCTCCGTCGAGCGAGGCAGAGAACATGTTTAAAAGAGGAAGCGCTCAGTTGTAAGCAGAAACTACCCAACGCACCGCAGTGAAGGAAGTGCGCAACGCGGTCTCGGTGTGCTAAGACGCCACACGCTATGAAGCAGGTGTACTTCACAGCAAAGCAACCCGGCGCACGCCCGTGCTACCAGACGACACGAAGCCCCGCCTCCAAGCCCCCATGCGCCCGCGCCGGTTCGCTTCGATGCGGGGCCGCGGCTTGTGCGCTGGCGCTTCGCGGAGCGCGGCCACGCTGCGCCGTCTTCGCACCAAGAGTGGACGGCCCTGCAGATTTTAATTAGCTGTACTGGGTGGAATTTTTCTTTCCCAGCCATTCGCAATTGCTTTGCAATTGGTATATAAGAGAATCAAGTAAATTTAATGAGTGCTTGACAGTCGGCGCAAGTTTCGAAAAATTGAAGACCTTCTTTCCTGCAATCAAGTAAATTTAATGAGTGCTTGTCAGTCGCCGCAAGTTTCGAAAAACCGAAGACCTTCTTTCGTGAAATCAAGTAAATTTAAGGAGTGCTTGTCAGTCGCCGCAAGTTTAAAAAATTGAAGCCCTTCTTTGCTGTTTACAGCCGAGGAGGACATTCTATGACCTCAGAGTTATTTGTTTCAGATCCGGAATGGGGTTCACATTGGATCCCCTTGTGTGTAGCGCATGGCGCAGTGGCTACTTCCACTGATCCATGGAGATAAAAAAAAGGAAGCCATTCCACTCGGTGAAGATGGATATCCATTGAAGCTGTATAAAATACACAGCATAGACATCGCTAGACAACGCAGACGCATTCGTTTTCATCATTTGGAAATGGTAGTGATTATAGCTTCTTGATTACTTAAAAGAGCTTGGAAGGACTTCACTAGAGTTTTGTCGGAGCATAAAAGCAGGGGCTGTAAGTTTTCCTGAAGCAGATAGATGTATTGACAGCAGACCGGAACTCCCCCAGCTTTGCAACTTCACCGTGAGATACCTAACGGTGAGACGTAAATGAAAGTTGGCGTAATTATTGAGTCATCTTGGTGCCCAATCGACTTAGTCATAGCCGTTTTCCGTGACCATACTCGTCGCGCGGATATCGATGTATTGAAAACTGACAGGAATTTTGTAACGCTCGCGACTTCACTGTAAACTAATTAATGATGAGGAGTAAATTAAACTCAGAGTATGATAGATAGGTCTTAGAGGCGATTCATCATATAATTTTGGGGCGTAAAGTTTTGATAAAACAGGGGTTACGACAGCTTTAGTCTAAGCATTCGCGATAAAGTTGGCTGCTTTGTTCAGTCTCCTTCATTCTTATGCTCCCTCACTGTTTCTACCCAACTTTTTCTGCTCACCTTCCTACTTTTGCACTCCTGGTTCTCTCACCAACTCACCTCTGATACTGAGTGGGTCAGTAATACAATGATCACCAAACTCCCCAGTAGACATTTCAAGCTAATTAGACAGACAGACAGACAGACAGACAGACAGACAGACAGACAGACAGACAGACAGACAGACAGACAGACAGACAGACAGACAGACAGACAGACAGACAGACAGACAGACAGACAGACAGACAGACAGACAGACTAACGTTCTCGCGTTCTGGTATCCCAAGAAAGACTCGTTCTATTAACCTTGACGTCGCCATACGGTAGATTATGCTCTTATATTCGAGAGATATTTTCCCGCAGAGCGTGGCTCCGGCGAGTTAAGCAGTCGGCTTCGCCACAGTATGCCTATACTTGCAAAGAAACAAGCTTTACAATACAATAAGATGGGTGAGTACGAAACCGTAGGAAAGTTCGTGCTCGCATTCGAACAAGCACAGAGGAAAGAAAGAACACCCGAAAGCCCATTCGGGGTGTTCTTTCTTGTATGAGCTATGAATTTTTTAGGATAGCTGCACACAAATCTGAGGAACGCCAAATCACAGCGAAACAAAGCCCAAACACGTTTTCCGATTTTGTGTGCCGCTTAATCCTCATCCCTTTGTACATAAAGTGCACCGCAACTTTTTTAATACGCAATTTTATCACCGGGAATCAAAAGCATAGAAACATAGATGCTGAAGTTGACATGTATACACACAGAGAAACTGAATAAGTAAAAAAAAACTGACGGGGTGCAGGCGGCCTTATGCCCTTCAAAATACTACACAATGCTGCTACAGAATACACAGACACTACACAATAAACAATAGTACAAAATAAAGAATACTACAGAATACTAGAGAATGCAGTACAGAATGGACATTGAAATAAAATGTATCCACATATACGGTATTGACGAATAGCAACCAACAAGGAATTTTAAAGTAGCTATTTGGCGAGCATGCTTGTTTATTGTCACGCGTCGGTCAAACAGGTCGAAGTTTATTTTTCTGCTTCAATATTTACCTGTTTACATCAGCGTTGCCGCCGGAAATGAAAACTCGTTGCCAAAAACGGGTGGCCTTTTTTTTACAGGACCCTAATAGCGATTAGTCGTTCCAGCATTGATCACAGCGAGCAGCGATGAACAGCCCTGCCCGCTTATTTGTTTTGGACTTTTATATCTGTTTTACAACATGTGGTAAAGTGTCTTCGTCAAAAAACTGCTCACAGTTCTAACCTTTCTTGTGAGTACAGGAGATATATTCTGGAGGAACCTAGCCACCCCCGCTGGAGGTCTAGCGGGCGTGGCTTGGTTCGAGGAAAAAAATTAAGGCCATTCCGACCGGCGAGTGTGGATGCCCAGCGGAGCTGTAAAGTCCCTGTAGCTTCTTAACGACGGTGGAAATCTCTTTGCTGTCTCTACTGCATGCACTAATTTGCATACTCAGTACTTCAGACAGATTTCCGGATGATATCAAATTGATTCACGTACTCCGTTGAGTGGTCGCATGCCAAATGTGTGCAACCAACACGAAACGCGCAAACTTCCCTCTTTTCAGTCTCAGTACAGTCCCACGGAAGTCACCGATGGCGACCGCAGGGGTTGCGTCACCGCCACTTGTACACAGTCGGTCGAGAGTCAGGGGACACCTAAGAACTTCTTAACGCTTCTAAACGAGAAAGGATTAACGCCCAACTGAACACCTGAGACGCTTTGCTTCCGCCCTGTGTTCTCGACTTGAAGGGCTTCGTCCTCTTGCCGCTTGACACGACTTGCTTCTCCATCCGTCCCCACCTTACGATTTCAAGTGGCTTCGATCTGTCTCCCCCGCCCTGCGCCGCTGATTGCTTTCCTTTGCTGCTGCCGAGTTAAAGCGGTGTGCAATGGAACGTCTCGCGCTTACTCGACATGTGAAGTCTACTGAGTTTTGATGCGAGTACACCAAGAAATGGGTGGAAACCTAGCCTCGTGCAGCTGCGCTGTAAAAAGGCCGCACATTCGTAGGCCTTTCAGAGTACGGAATTACGGAACACTAAATAAAAGAGAGGCGATGGTTTAGGCGTTTCAAGAGTAGGGAATTACGGAACACCTACAAAAGCGTGGTGATGGTTGCACTGGGTCCTCCCTCGTGGTGTCTCTATCTTCGTACTCACGCCCAAAGCAAATCAGCGTTATAACAATACCTAGAATTCTAATCCCCAATCTTCATTAATATCTGATAACCTCATCCGTAATATTAAATGATAATATACTAGTCTGTAATGTATACCAGATATCAGCTGCTGCTGGTCCCGTAGAAATAACTTCACCGGATACCCATGAGGCTTGGCTGGATAGGTGCAACCATACGAGAAAGGTTCCCTAAAACCCAAACAGCACTCCGACCAAAAGAATCTGGCCACACTGGTGTTTTATTCAGTCGGAACCTCCTAATACTCAAACATCTGAACTCTTATCCCTCAGTGTTCAGCTGCTGTGGAGCACCTGTCCAAGGCGGCAGATACGGATGCGACCGAGCAGATGGGGCTGAAAATTTCTGGGTTCAAACAGGCCACCACTGAAATTTTGACATCGCAATGATTAACTTTGGAACTTTCTTTTATAGGAGCCCAAAAGAGAGAGAGAGAGAGAGAGAGAGAGAGAGAGAGAGAGAGAGAGAGAGAGAGAGAGAGAGAGAGAGAGAGAGAGAGAGAACTTTATTAAACAATAATGCACCAGCGGTTCGTCAGTCGAGGAGCACATGTTCTATGTCTGGGCTGCGATAGCCCTAGTCACAAGCAGGAGCTGGTCCTCAGCTCTCAATGCTTAATTATCCTGGGAAACGTGGCAGAAGGATGAACGCTCGGCTCAGACGAAAATTTACTTCGGTCTTTGTTTTTTTATCTGTTGTAGGAGGCGAGCAGAGTCGTTCGATAGGACTCTGAGGCGACGCTTAAGCTTGGCCCTTTCGCACTAAACCTATTGATGACAGCGCCTTAGCGAATTCAGGACAGTTAAAAAAGGAAGGGATACAAACCAAACTGTACTGTTCTCTGCGCCGGCACTCATCGCTCAACCTGCTTCGCTTGCATTGGACAAATAGGGTGTCGACGCTTGCAGTTCTACGGTTTCCGGTTTTGGCTTTGACGTCAGAGCTAATTAGCGCGCTGAGCCCAAGTGCGGTGCACAATTTGCCCACGCTTAAGCTTGATCCTAGCGTGCGACGATCCTGCACACGACACAAAAAGGCTTTTTGCGACGAAGCTGCACGTCGTGTAGTGCGAACTGGGGATCGGGCAAACAAAGGATCAAAACGAAAATATTCCCGTCACATTCAGACCAGAATATGACAATGGGGTTCGGGTAGTGTGGGTTTCGCTTCTTAATTTGGCTTTTATGTTTAGGTATGCCGCTATACACAGAGTCACTCGGCCAGTGAGCACGCCCGCTGCTTAGCTCATGCCAATGGCATTCACACACGAAGGAAAATCTGAGAACGTTCTCGCCATTAGTACTTTTCGATCTGAAGCCTCATTTGTACCAACACTTTTCTTCTGTTGAGGACACTTACAAGTTACTCTACGGTCCCTAGAGTTCCTCTGTGTACAGTAGAATCTCGATAAAGGGAAATCGCTTAAACGGAACTGCCGCTTAAACGGAACAGTAGCCTGTGTGTTGGTTGGTTTTGTATTCAGATAACGTAAAAAAAAACTATCGGTAATCAGTACTAAAATATCCGCGTCACCATGTAAACGGAACCAGAAATGGAACTTCTTGTGAAACCCATTGACATAAGAATTAGCTTTTTACGGTTCCGGCTGTTTTTTTTTTCTTCCATTTTTTTGGCCTCGTTGGCCTCGTAAACCTTGTCTCGTTAGTGGTCACCCATGTTAGCACAATGAATGCGCATCGCAGTTCTTGTTTCAGTCGTTCGATCTAGATTCAAGACGACGAGGTTACAGGGCTCAGCTCTTGCCGCCTCGTTTGCCATCGTGGTGCTATTCGTACTTCATTGCTCGCGTTGCCGCCTTGTAAGTTCGGTGGCTCACAAGCACTCGCCAAGTTGAGGCCTCTAGCCTCCGTGAAGATTCAGTTTCAAGGACTCCAAAACCATTGATACATTTTGTAGGGCACAGCGACTCATTGTTGCCAAATCAACTTTGTGAATGCTGTGCCTAAACCTCTTGTAGTTTTCTTGCTTTCTGAAAAACTATCATCTGAATTCATCTTCTAGTGCGTAGAGTTCAATGAAATTGTATTAAAAGTGTGTGCGCACATAAATTTGCGCTTTCACACATCTATCTCAATAAACGAAACTCCTGTTAAACGGAACTATTTTTTTCGGCCCATTGAAGTTCCGTTTATCGAGAGCCTACTTAATTCCATTTATCGCGAACGCAGTGATGGTACCATTTGGTCACCAATAAAACTGCTGCTTGCATGGACGTGAGGCTCAGCAGTGAAACTTCTTTTGTACTATGTCACTACAGGCTGTTGAGAAAAGTTATCAGTTTTTTTATTGCGGTTAAGGAAAAAAAGGTCAAAGAAGATGGCCCACCCCGGCCTTACGCAATTACACTTCCAGCGAAGCTGTTGCAATACCCCTACACTCGCTGATAGGGTTATCCTATGCTTTATTGCTTTCGGACAGTGGTTCTTAAATAGGGGACCCCGGACTCCAAGGGGTCCGCAAGGGCATTTCAGGGGACCGCGAAACCCTTCCAGAAACTTTTCAGCACCCCCCCACCCACCCCTCGAATTTATTCTTCTTTTTTGGTAAACCTTGCTGGAAACAAAAAAATGTGGCTTCGCTCCATGACGTTTAATTTTTGGCGTAGCTAGTATAGCGTAGCCCATGTTTCAAAATTTTGTTTTGCACAACACGCCAGCTCTGTGAAAAACCCAGACAGAAAAACTGCAGATTGTATGTGTTTAGGTGACTATTAGCTGCAACAGCAAATCGTTGGACAAAATGACACACATCAGCATAAAAGTCAGATACAAAAGGCGGGCATCGATAAATGTGTTGGAGACTTTAGCTGCAAGTGCTAATCTTTCGAAAATATGGCATAGATAAACATAGTTCATCATGGTGTCCCCCATCACTTTTGCAAGCCCAGAAGGGGTCCCCGACAGAATCATGGTTGAGATCCGTTGCTTTAGAGTAAAAACTGTGGTGGCAATCGCTTTGTGGCGAGGACAAAATACACACACGCCCTGTACCGTTTGGTTGATTGATTGGTGTCATCGTAGCATCCGAGTACAAAGTAGCTCAACACAAAAGTAAAAAAAGAAGCCCATAAAAAGGAGCATTAATGATACCGGCGTGGTGTGAACCGATCGGTGGTCCTCCAGCGCTGCTCACTTCATAGATCAAGTGTAGCTTCGGTGCGTTAACCCCAACGAAATTAAATTTTGGATAGAATTTCGACCACACCTGGCCTACAACTTTCCCAAATTTCCGCAGATTTCCTGAAAAATTGTTTTTTCCTCCACACTTAGTTACTTCACGATATTGGGGTAGGCTATTACATGAGGTTAGAATAGCGCCCATTTTTAGTAATTTTCTTTAAAATTCCTAAGTAGCCCACAACTTTGGAACGTTTCCCTCAGAAATATAACTTATCCTACACGACAACCTGACAAGTGGATTGTAGTGTGCCCCAAAACAAATTATGGCTCACAGATGTTGTATTTTATTCTACCCTCATTGCTAAACCGGTTGTGTAAATATAACGTGGATACCATCTATTCCAATCTACAAGATATTATTAGTTTGCTGAGAAGTTGACTACAGACTCATTAAGGTTTTTTTTTTGGTTGTGTATTTTGGTTTTGCATTGATTTTTTTTTTTGTCTCTTTACTTGTTGTCTAAAGTGCTGACCAACTTGTCTTTTCTTTGTACCTGACGGGGCCAAGGGCTCGTCAAGCTGTCTAGTACAGCTTTTTGTAGCGTAAGCTATACTTGCCGAGGTTGAGCAGTTTCGCGTGGACCTTGAAGTGCTGTGCTGCGCAAGCGCAAGGAGCATGGGATTGAATAGGATTGGATTGAATTGGCTTGGACTGGATTGGATTGGATTGGCTTGACTTGGCTTGGATTTGGATTAGATTAAATTGAATTGTTATGGATTGGATTGCAAATCCAATCCAATTGGAGTACGGGTGTGTAGAGAATCGGGTCTGCACACTCACCGGTCTGTGCATTCCAGAGGAGTGGCGCCACAGCCGCGGCAGACGCCCTAGCGCCGGCGCGTGGCTCGCTGTGCGCCTCCGTTGCGCAGTAGCCAAGTCTGCCGGGGCGCCGCAGCCGCTTGATAGCCGTTTCGCGTGGCTCCTGGAGAGCCGTGCTGCGCATGCGCGAGGAGCAGTGACTGGACTGGACTGGACTGGATTGGATTGGATGGGAAATCGTTTTAGAAGCAGTTAGCATGATAATCAGCTAATCCTAGACAACCAGGAAACCTAAAAATAACCAGCTGAATCTCAGCTCACGGTACGTATATCCTATTATAGCCGAGCTCAGCCAATAGTAATTTTTTGCTTGACCCCACCACCTTATACAGAAATATCTGTATATATAGATGTATATTAGTGGAAATAAAGAATTCCTTCCTTCCTTCCTTCTTTCCTTCCTTCCTTCCTTCCTTCCTTCCTCCCTTCCTTCCTTCCTTCCTTCATTCATTCATTCATTCATTCATTCATTCATTCATTCATTCACATCAGCGCTGCGCCTGCTGCCTCTAAACGTAAACGCTGTGGGAAATCTTGCTCTTCGAGGAGGATAAAAATCATGCTCCCGACGCTTTGGAACACGTGCGTCCGTATTTGTTTCTAAAGCCCGTAATTGACCAATACACGCCAAACTTCTTTCGCACTAACTGCCAATTTGAACCTCCCGGCGCACTTAGGTTTTTCAGGGCAGTTGACAAACATTCCACGTGCTTCGTATCCGACGCCTCAAAATGGGGTGAAAACCTTAACCTAGTTATTTTCTTCACAAAGGCTTATTAAGCACCCAGCCTGAAACTTTGCCTAAACAGAAACCTTGGCATGTCCCCTGTTCACTTCAAATTTAAACACGGTTCATCCTTTTGTTCTCCCAGGCCATCCTCAAACAGGCGATTAATGCTTTTGAACTGTTCTGGTCGGCTTATAAGCCTCTCTGAAAATGAATGACTTAACTTTCTTAAAAATAAATCTTTACTATAGACATTGCCCACAAAGTGGTTCTGGCGCCAATTTATAATTTCAATTACTCTATCAAACAGCTATTGGAAGTAACTTTCTATCGCCTTAACTAATTCAAGGTTCACAACCAAGGGGGGAATGCATCACTTAGCAGGAAAAAAATCAGTTCATGTAAAGGGCTATTTCTAGATTGATAACTCAAACCAGCCATTGAAAGGTGTACATCTAGCGAATTCTCTCTTTTGATATTTTTTTTCTTTGCAATAAAATATTCGTTTCCGAATGGGTAGCGCCAATTCTAGCGCGTGTACTGTAGTGTATAGCGAATTTTAAGTATTTTTGCACGTTTGGTCGACTAAACTTTCCGTCTTCATATTTGGCTATGTCGACATTCACTCACCTCTCAGTTAA